>NC_090177.1:15308352-15562763 GCF_024679245.1 Pseudorasbora parva
TTTTGTGAATTTTATATTGTATATTTTTATGTATTGTTTACTACAAAAAATACAAAAATAATTTTAATAATAATAATAATATTAATAATCGTAAAAAAACAATTAAATGTATTTAATTTTTTTATTATTAAATTTATATAATAATACATTTAATCTGTTGTGTTTTTATATTATATTTATTATTATTATTATTATTATCATTCAATATGATTTATATTTAAATAACAACAACAACAATCCATTTGATTCTTATTTAAACATTTGTTATACTATTTATTATTACTATTAAATATGAAGATTTATATTTTAATAATAAATCAAATAAATCAAATTATTTAAATATTAGTGATTTGTATTTTAATAATTTTTATAGTCATTATTGTAAAATATAACAACCTAATATATAAGTAAAATATAAGTAACATCATTCAAAGTTGTATTAGGTTTTTGGTTTGAGTTAGTCTGTAATAAATTATTATTTTTATTTAAAAAACATTTTTAAAAAAATGATTGTATTAATTTTCTTAAATTGCATAAAAAAATGGTTGCAGCAGCAATGATTATTGAATAGAGCACCCCGTAAACTCTCACGCTCTCAATACACTCACATTATTTATAGCATCTCGGAGCTCATATGAGTGCTGATGTATTTCTATATGTGGACGGGCATTCTGAAACATCTATTAGAAGAGCATGCATTGGCCTGAACTGTCTCACACACACATCAACACACACATGGGACATTAGCCCTTGAGCCTGCAGTAATGCTGATGGCAGAGCTGGGGCTTTGGGGGCAAATTTTGCACCGAGTGAAACAGCATTAAAAGTTTCGGGCAGCCTCTCAAAAAGTTTAGACCTGACACAACAGCCCCTGCTGCCCCACAGCATCAATCCAGCATCAGACACGGAGGGCTAACTAGCCTATTCCCTTCTCCCGCTCTCTCTTTCTCTTCCCCTCCATTTTTTTTATCCCTTCTTTATCTCCTACCCTCCATCTCTGCTTCAGCAGTTGCCCACGAGCCTCTCTCTCTTTTTCCTCTGTGTTAAATGCAAGGGAGCTCAAAACATCAATCACCATCAAAGTCAGTGCATCTGGCCCTGGCCGTAAATGAGCGGAAGATCCCGGTGCAGTGTGGAGCGTGCAGGATGGTGGAATCAGCCAATCTCGGAGTCATTATCCCAGACAACGCCCAGAGAAGCGTGGGTGCCCCCCAGTTGGAGAGCGTGGGGTTCGCTCCAGCCCAACTCCTGCTTCCCTCTCCCTTCATTCCAGGGCATGCAGCCTTCCCAGTGTGTCAAAAGCATAAGATAGTTTCTCTAATAAGGGCTTCTATAACTACTGTCTGGGAACTGCTATGATGAGAAGACTTTTCTTTGATCTGTGCTTAAAATAGGAATGTGCAAAATTACATATCTACAATTACAACATTGACTAGCTGGTGGGTTGTCTGGAAAACTAGTCGACTAATCAGTTAACAAATATTTGTAAACTTAAGCTAGTTCAATGCTAGTTTAGATTTATTCCTGTGCTGGCAAGGCTGAATAATCAGCATCATTACTCTTCAGTGTCACATGATCCTTCAGAAGTCATCATTTATTTCTAAAATGTTGATTTGCTGCTCAAGAAACATTTTTTTATTATTATCAAAATTATCAGTTAAGCCTCGTTAAGTAGTTAGTACTGAATATTTCAAATCTTAATTTTGCAACCAAGGTAATGTCTGAGTGTGCCTTTTTGGGTGTATGTATAGTCATCAAATAGTCCTAAAAACAATATCTAAAATCATTTTTTACATAAATAATGTAATGAGCAGCAAATCAGCATGTTGGAATGATTTCTGAAGGATCATGTGAGACTGAAAACTAATAATGATGCTGTAAATTGAACTTTGCCATCACAATAATTTATTTGTCTCTAGTGGCCAGTCGATGAATTGCAGTTTAAGTCACTTCCGCGTTGGCTTCAAGTGAGGCCTCGGGAGGTTGCCGCTTGGTTAAAACGTTCAAATAGAAAAAAAGCTAGATTAAATTGAAATATTTAACTATATTAATCGGTTTACTGTATTTTAATAAATAAATGCAGCCTTGGTGAGCATAAGACGCTTTCAAAAACGTGCAGGCTTGGGTCTTGAAACAAAAGGAAGGCCTGGCAGAAAAAGTTTGGGAACCACTGGCTTAGCGTATGCTTAATTGCTGGAGTCTAATTAAATGCAGCCCAATTATAACAAGGTTGACTGCGTTATATTTCACACCTCTAGCGAGCAACGTCTGATCTGACGGGTAACAAGCCTTGTGCAAAGAACAATATTATCCAGAGGTGAGTGACTCACCTCAGCAAGTGTTACTTGTAATGTAAACTGACATGTTTATTGTTTAAAGGAATAATTCGAGCAAAATAAAAAGAATCCTCCGTCATCCTTTAAACACTCTCATAACTGTTTTTTTTTTTCCTCTGGGGAGAATTTTTCTTCCATATTATATATGTTAAAATCATATGATACCAAATCCATGCAATGCATTCTGTGAGGAAAGATTGAAAATCTTCCCTTCTGCTGTAGAACCGAACACATACGTGAATGATATTTGAGAGTTGTGGCGGAAGGGAAGATTTAGTGGAGCAGCAACTTAAATTTTGATTTGTATATAAGAACACCATTAACATTCTACTTTTGCGTTCAACAAAGAAAAGAAAGTCATACAGGTTTGGAACAACATAAAGGTGAGTAAATTGTCAATTTTGATTGACCTCTGACTATGACAACCCCCTTTTCCTCCATAAAGTGCATTATAAATAAAATCTATTATTATGATTTATTAACCTAACATATTTCTTATGATCAAATCTGTTTTCATGTTCACCTCACCCAGTGTGTAGAAAAGGGAAAGCCACATTAAAAGCCAATCTCTCTTTCCAGCAGGTAGACATACAGTCTCGCCTCTGGCCCACAAAGTGAACAAATATTCTGAGGCTTTGTGCGCACTGAGAGCGATGTTCGATCCATTGATCTAGATTTTGTTTACCACCTCCTGCTTTTGTGGCAATAATGCTTATGTGAAAAGTTAGACAAAGACACAGCATGCAACTGAGTGTCTGCACTCACAAAATTGCTTCATCAAACTACATTGAAAACCCCTTTTCTTTAAAATACTCAATTCAGAAAGACTCAAGAAAAAAAAAACACTGCAAGGCCAAACAACACGCACATTTTCAAACATGACCTGAATAGCTGTTCTGCTAAGTAATAGCAGTTTAAATCAACAGAAGGCACTTGCATTCAACAGTTAAGATATAGCACGGATTAGTGGAGGTGAGGGGAATGAGGAAGTGAGAGCGATAACCCACCGGCAGCAGCATGCGGCATGCCAGATCCACATCCTGGTACTGTGAGCTGTTGCCATAGCAGTGATTATCACACACTCTCTGAGTGCAGTGTGTACTAGTGAGCCAGCAACCCATCCACACACACACACACACACACACACACACACACACACACACACACTCTCCTTGCGACTGAGGGTGTGATGGAGTGGAGCAATTACTCTACTGTTGCCTGGCTACAACTGAACATTAAAAGTAAAACTCCTGGAGAATTAACACCTTGAAAAAGTACACCTTTACTGACAGCGCTGCAGTGAGGGTGCCGCGAAACAACACACAACACATAAGCCACTGGAACGCACCCTAATGTTCTTCCAAATCACTATGATTTTCCTTGTAGAACACAAATAAAAGTGAAAAGTAAGTTATTTTGAAAAATGTTTGGGTCCAAACAACATTCATTGACTTTCCATGTATGGAGGTTTAAAAGAAATCAAACAAAATCGCCCCTATACCCTAGCTATGGTGTTAGAAACCAAAGTGGGCATTATTGAGTGCACTCAGTCAATCCCACAATGCACCGCAGTAATGAGTGTACAACCAATGTATACACAACGGCTAGAGACATTGTGTGAGTTGCATAATCGCTGCTGAATCGGTCATCATCAAATTGTTTAATTAGGTTTTATACGTAGTTTTCATTACAGAGTTCAAGATAAATCTTTTAATCTTAATACTGGAGCTGTCAGTTTGCTAAATTCCGAATGATTATTACACATCAAGCACAAACTATATGCAAAAGCGGCAACTCTTCCGGCACAGTCAGTGCCTGAATTCGCTCACTTGTTTTCATTCACTCCCTTAAAGGGAACTATATTAGTTGACTAATGGAGGGAACAGTGAATGAGGGTAGGGACAATTTTGGAAATCCTGAGTATGGATGTGCGATGTACATCGTCTGCAATAACATCATAATTGTTGTTTTTAACGATGTTCGATCTGACATTGTCGAGTGCACGCGCAGACTAGGCCTACATAACGTAGGCTAGTCTTGTAGATTTGTCAAGTGTGGGTGCGTACACTTTCACTACATGTTGGTCTATATTTATATCATCTAAGATAATTGATAAATATCACACAAAGAGTGCAGTTTTTCTCCATGTATCAGCATGATAGCAAATTGATATTGATTTTATAAAAGTTTACTAAACAAGAAGGTAATGTTAAGTAACTTTCATTTTAGACACCATATTGCCTTTTGACTTGCTGCCACATACTGGCGGTTTTAATGTAACATTTAAAGTACCTTTTCATGTTTTAAATAATTTCAACGTTTTATGTTTTAAATATCAAAACATTATTTATGCATAACTGCAGGTTATTCATTTGTCACCTCTGAGCTGTATTAAACTGCATTAAAGGTCATTAAATGGCACTTCAGATGCAGCTTCTGTGTTTCCCATAAAAGGTTAAAATCTATTTACACTTTTTGGATTATTTCTGTCATTGCTGTGAACGGACCACGGATTATGACGAATATCAAAAACTTTAGGAGTCATCTAAGCACGGCAGTCCTAAAAATATTGTCTAATTATCGTTATCAATATCACAATTGATATTGTCAATATCACACAGCCCTAATCCTGAGACATTTTTCTAAATACCTTTTTGTGTTGCACAGAAAAAAAATGAGGGAGAGTAAATAATCACAGCATTTTCATTTTTGGTTGAACTATACAAGGTTTCTTACACCAATAACAATCAAAATTGAGTTTTGCATGACCAATTTACACCCCCCTCTCTCTCTGATCATTAAGGTACATTCACACGGGCAGCAAATGATAACAAAATTACTAGAAAATTACTCTCTTTCAATGAGATTTGACAGTTTGAGGAGATATGAGCTACAGACCATTGATGAGAGTTCAACTCTATGCAAATTCGCTGCAATGCAATGCAGATGCCAATGGGCATTTACATTTATATTTATGCATTTAGCAGAAAGAGACTTGCAGTGCATTCAAGGGATACATTTCATCAGTTTTTGTATCCCCAATCAATTAAATCCATGATCTTGGCATTTCTAGGGTCTTGCTCTACCAACTGAGCTACAGGAATGCCTAATAGCAATGAAAGCGAGAGCGAAGTTCACATATTACTGTGCTTGAAGCTGTATACTAATGTCAAGTAGGACAGCTGCTGGAAATCAACAGTACAGCAACTTGGCAACCTCAGAGTGAACATCCTCTAGAATCAAACAAGCTTTAATTGTTACTGTATAATTAAAGGCCAATTTACACTGCATAACAGAAGCCATCTAACATGGACAATTGCCAGATTACAGTACGGCCCTTCTCAGAGATTCCACGAACCAACAAACTAACATTTTAAAACCGACCAATGCCAACAGATGCCGACAGGTGTAACACACATATACCATGAAACCCGATGTCGGTGGAGTGTGAATTTCCTACAAGATGTAAATCGAAAACGACTTGGGTTTCAATATTTCCTCCTATTAGTGAATCGTACATCAGAAAACATTTAATATGAATTCATATTTTTAATAATATTCAAAGCCTTCAATGTTCAATGTCATGAACAGTCATATTTCAAGAAACTACTTATCTGTTAAGAATTGTATTAACATTAAAGGTAGGGTAGGTAAGAATGATCTAAAACACTTTTGTCCAAATTTGTTTAAACTTTCTTTATATGTCAATACATAATTAAAAGGTAAGTACTCTGAAAAAGAGAGTATAAAAATCGAGTGACTCTAGACTTTTTAATCTACAATAAACACCGCTCGTTATTTTCGTTCGGGACGAAACAAGTGATTGGCTTGGGCAACTGTCACTCTCTCTCGCCACCATGGCGACCACCCCTTTCTCTACAGGATCTGCCCACATGCGCGCACCCCGGCCCTAGGAAGAGCAAAAGCATTCAAAATTCACAGTGCCGGGTTTTGCCATCAGCGGAAGGCAAACAATGCAAAAAAAGCAAGACAGTACAAGAAAAGGCAATGCACAAAAAGTCTTTGGATAAACAAAGAAATCAAATGCGAGTAAATATATGCGTGGCTTTCCAACGATGACGAGAACTGAGGGACCTCAAGGGGCTGAAAAGCGACTCCTTGATGGCTGTATTTCTGCTTGACAAGTAATCTTTCATTTTGATTATACTTTTTTTTTGGTTATGTTTTCATGAAGCATGTATCACTAGCACACGTAGCTACCTAATATAGCTAAAATAATATTACTTAGCATAAAGTTACAATGTTATACACTTAGCCATTAGTAAAGATGATAAATACTCAATATGCTTAGCTCAAGTTGATCACTGTCATGTTGAATTTCGCAAAATTTAACTCTAGATAACAAAATGCATATGTAAAAGCTAGTACACCGCGTCCAGGAACTTATTTTAGAAATAAGTTGGCTTTAGCTACCACTAATCAACAATGCTTTCATCATGGAAAGTCTTACATGCAAAACACTGTATATGAATCTTACACGAAATTCATCTTCATCACAGTATAACTGATGTTATTGGAAAAACATGTATCAATGCTACCCATTTTTAGCTTTGCCTTATAAATATAACTAGCTCGTTACTGTATCAAACTAAAATATATTTTAATATTTACTAGTAATGTTATTCTAGCTTGATAGCGAGTACTAAAATACATCTTATTTGTTTATATTCATACTGATAAAGTTAGATTTTTTATTACATGTGATTCTGATATGATGTCACGACATGCACTACGCTCCTTCTTCTATGCTTGTCTCAGGTAAATAATGCGTCTTTCAGCTGAGTTCATGTGTTTTGGGGGCCAGAAGGGAGAAGGTGAAGTGAATGGAAAATAATGTGCTGTCTTTAAGAGTCGTGAGTGTCATGAGTGTCTACAGACACTCAATTTTTATATTTTCTTTTTCTGAGTACTTTCATTTTAATTATGTATTGATATATAAAGAAAGTTTAAACAAATTTGGGAAAAAAGTTTTTAAAGAAATTCTTACCTACCCTACCTTTAATATAGCATTATATTCATAAAGTACATTACATTGTAAATTAATGTCATTATAAAGTGCTAGCGATATATTTCTATTTAGTTTCATTAGTATATTTATATAAGATTGTTTCATATTTATAGATGTAATATTTCTAATGCCTGCTTAAAAAGTATATGCTTGTTGAACTGTGATATTTTAACGTTTCCGGTAAATAAATGAACTTCAACACTGTTTAAACAAAAACTAAATCTTTATGGTTTCTTACCTTTTTAGCTGCATTGATGCACTGCATGTACTCTTTGGCCAGGTCTGAACACTGAAGAGTCTGCTCACGGTTCTCTCTATAGCAGTTCAGGATCTGTGCTTGCAGGTTCGAACACACTGGCTCCACATTACGCGGCCTGTGGAAAAGGTCATGGGTCAGTGAGTAGGAATCATGAGGGCAAAAGTGTCTAACTTCTACAAAGGTGGAGGGACATTGTTGTACACATCCTGGCAGGATTGAGCAGGCAGTGACAGTAAATATTTTATATGAAGCGTAACCAAAAAAACAGCGGTAAAATACAGTCGCACGACTCACTCATTTCCTTCTTCCCTCCCCCTCCCTCTCCCACCCCTCCCTCAATTTCGCTCTTCCTGTGGATGGTTTAGTAGAATGAATGAATGCGAGGAGACAGGTTAAACTGAATTACCGGCAGAGTGGATATTCATTAATAACACCAGTGTCAAGAGTGGCAGTGACTAGAACAACTATGATAAATAACCCAGCGAGCGGGAAGGAGGTGGAGGCGGTGAACAGACCCGACAAACTCCTCTGAACATCTGTACAGTAGACCCTGAAGGCAAAAAAGAGCGGCAAATAACCTGTCATTCATCCTCACTTCAGACAAACACCTTCACTCAAATTAATAACGCGAATCCGAACCGCCATTGTTGAAATGGCGGTTAAATGGCGGTTATTGACTCAAATAATGTATGCGGTGAGATCTGAGCAAGTATCGTTGCTAAAAAGCGTAAGAAATTTGTGCTCAAAGCACGAAATGTAATAATACAAGCCAAAAATGAGAGTTTATAAGGCTAACTGTCCTCAATGCCAATTTGAAATCCAGGCAAGCTATTGTTAGATTAAATTTAATTAAAATTATGGATTTGAATCATGTACGTGGTGTTTCATATTATATACTAAGAAAATAAAACCGCAACCACAAAAGGTTTTAGTAAGATTTTAATCCAATCAATCTGGCTGTCAAATGAACAAACGATATACTAGCTAGTTTTCACTCAGATAATGTATCTGAATAAAAAAAATTGAAAACTCAAATGGCCAAACTGATAAAAGATTGGCTATTTTATAGCAAACTAATAGCACACAATCAAGCAGCTATTGTAAAAATATATAAATATATATATTTAATATTAAAATTTACCATGTATGTATTTAACCATAAAATAATATCCAATTAAATAAAGATTTGTCCAAGTATCTTTGCTAAAAGGCATATTCTAAAGCAACAAAATTAAGCAAAGAAACAGTGTTTGAGTGGTCCATCAAATCAAGCTATCATGCAAACGGCCAATTAACAGTAATGATGTATGTAGCATTTAATAATTTAATCTAAAGCAATACCATCACTTTTACAGTGACCTACCTAAGCATTGCACCAAAGAAATTATTGATGGCTTGACTGATAAAACAGAATGTATGTTGAAAAGTTTAAGTAGTATTTATTTGTTCAACGCATATCATAAACCAACAAAACAAGGATTTATAGTGCAGTTTATCCACTCAAGCTAATAACTCTTGCCGTCAAGTTGACGAAAGCTCAGCTAGCCAGGTGTCATGTTAAATATCACTAGACTGATTAAGCAAAGGGAAGCCGTGCATCCACCTCCAGCTTCACCGTGACTGCGGCTTTCAGACGATCGACTGACATCCTGCTTAATTGAAAGGCGATTTAGAGCCTCAATCTAGCTTAGGTTTCACTAGCAAGTTCAATTAAATCATCAACGATTGCCATCATACTGACGCAGGGTAGAGATACGCCAATCCGTCGATATCCTTTCAAGCAGGGTTGTGCGTCTTATGGTCGTTCAGGGAAACCAGATGTGTCCGGATAGAGAAAAACAAGGAAATAAACTTCCATCAATGGAACATCTGTGCAACCACGTATCAGATCCCATACTTTTATCAGCCGCCGAAAGCGGTTTATGTTTTAATTACCCTGCGAAAGGAAGAACGACTACTGTAGTCACATTCTTTGCTCCGGCTGATAAGAAACTCTCCTTTAATTTAAAATAAACTGCCTTCATCAGGAACAGCAGAGGCTTCTGATAGAGCAGAGGGTTTATTAAAGCAGTCTGAAGCAGAAAATTGGCTTGCTCAAACCCGGGCTGAACAGAATTGAACCAAATTGAAGGTGAGGTCTTTAATAAAAATATTAGCTGAGCTGCTTACGAACTGCTGTGCTTTGAAGAGCAGAAACCATGCCTGTTTAAGGGACACTCATTTCCTCATTTCACATCTGTAAATAAATAACACAGCATTTAAAGATTAAATGTTAATTACCAGAATTTCGTCTATTATTTGTAATCTCCTTAACGGAGCAGAGTGCTACAGAACAAAGCGCGACTTCAGAAACCTTTCCGAGAAGGAAACGCACAAAGCGTAATTCAAAAATATGGAAATGAAATGCAAAGGAAAAGCAACGCAACTACAAAAGATTAAATTAGCTTAAAACACATTCTGTGTGTAGGAGCATGTGCTTGTAACTTGGAGAGACAAGCTCATTATTCTGATGCTAAGGAGCCGCACGCTAGCTGAAAATTGGTAGATACCAAAGACCGCGCAGAGGTTTAGCTTCCGCTCGCTCGTTAATTATTTCCAATCAGCTCTTGATGATAAGAGAAAACAAGACTTTGGAATTACCGGAAATCTCGGCGAGCCGTGACTCGAACTCGGATTACCGTCTGAATGCTTGAGAAACTGAGATAAACAAATAATAGCGAGAGGAGAACACAAAAACACAAAATCAAACTTGATATAACACGTAGGCCACAAGGTTTTATCGGCTCACAGTTCAGCTCGACATGTTTTCTGAATCAAGGGTCTAAAATTAACTAGATTAGAAGCACCGCTGCCTTGACCTCACTCGAGCTCAGCTGGCAGATGAGAACCTCGTCTTATCTTGTCGACTCTCCTTCCAGGGGCTCGCTCGCACTCTGACAGCTTTTCAATTGACTGAACACAGGCTTTCTCCCATCTCCTCCTAGACCTCATCCCTCCACCCTCCCGTCCAATCTCACCTGTAGGGGCCAGGCGTTTTTCCACAGCGATGGACCCCACTTAAACCTGACAGGGCGAGAGGAGGATGGGAAGAAGAAAGAGATAAAGAGAGAGAGAGAGAGAAAGTGCTCGGAGGGATCTGACAAAGCTGATAATTACTCCTGTAGGCAGGGTCCGCATTTGCTAGACCGACGGGCCCGAGTTCTGCACCTCTCTCCAGGGTAACGGTCTCTGAAGTGCTGAGGAGTCACTTCTCTCTGCCTCTAGTCAATCACTGCGCAGAGCTCAACAGTCACGCGCGCTTCCGTAACCTTCGGCCCACCGCACGGAGACAGGTGTAGAGAGGAGATGTTACTCTGGCGTGACAAGGTGAGGGGTTGTTGGGGTGCGGGAGCTGTCGGACATGTCCACAAGACACGAGGTCACAAAGCAGCAGTGCAGAAGTCTCTTCCTAAAAATCACAACTTGCAGCACACCTGGAATTCTCCATTTAGGTTTCTTTACAAATGTATGCGTTTATATAAATGTAAAACTGTCAAATGATGACCATTTTTTAGTCAACTTAATTGCGTGACATGCCAATCCAGTAATAACATGAATTACATTAATACATAGGTGATAAAAGCTCCTAAATTAAATTCAAAAGACTTTATATTAATGCAGGGGTTCCCAAACTTTTTTGTCAGTCCAACCCCTAAGATGTAAAATATGTACTTGAAGTACCCTTTTGAGATTTTAAGTTAATATTCTAAAATATAATGGCAAATTGGTATGTTCACCATTATCCGATGCCAATAATAACAATAATCATTATTAGTGGTGGCAGCAGTAGTAGTAGTATATTGTACTTTAAAATAAAAAAAATTATATTTAAATCATTATAACAAAATAAATCTGCTGCCTGTGAGTTTTTTCATCTCACAAACCTATTTGGCGAACCCTACATTAATGTGATCGAAATATTTTATTTAAAAATGTTTTTATGATAAACAGACTGTGGCTATTTTTTTTTTTGCATTATTTCCTCATTTTAATATTAACACTGATATTATTAATATTAGTGAATAATGCATAATGTATAATAATGCATTAACATTACTATTCTGAAACAAGTGCAGTTATTGCCTACAAGCTACCATATTTTCTGTATATACTGAATACACTGCAAGCTCGCTCTCGCTTATATCCAAGGTAAATCATTAACACCATCACCACTTACATTACATGTGTTTTATTGAACAAAATACATTACAATCAGCTAAAACGGTTCCTGCAGGTTACTTTTCTGAACAAGAGCTCCTGAGTCTGTGTTTCTCACAATGTAAATCGTGCCAAGTTTGGCGCACACGCACACAAATAATACTGCCAATATTCAATAAGCAAAGCGCATCTCTTAAAGGGGCCACACTATATTCCTACTCATGGAATATGGACGTCCTCCGGTTATGGTATGGTGCGGTACTGGAGCGCTCTCATGTCCACATGACAGCTTTCACATTACCAATTTTTCATACAAACTGTGCCCAGTTCTGAACTAAACTGCCAGTGTTAAAAACTCGCTTTATTTATATTCTTAAAATGAGAGAAATCACTGCTTATTCTAATTTTTTTACTTTTGATATATGTCTAGTAGGGGTGTAACGATACGCGTATTCGTATTGAACCGTTCGGTACGAGGCTTTCGGTTCGGTACGCGGTACCCATTATGTACCGAACGGTTCTCGGACTAATTAATTAGACTTGGAAAAATAAAAAAGTGTGTGAAATATTATAACATGCGTTCAGCAATAACCAAAACGACATAACAGGCAATGCCCCTGACACCGCCGAAGTGAAAAAAAAAAAAAACTCCAATTATGTTTTAAGCTGCTCAGTCAGGTGCTCGCTTACTCAGTAGGCTACGCGCTAAATGCTCGTGGCAAAATGGATATCATGTCAGCTCATTTACGCCGACAACAAGACGATAAAAAGGAGAAACAGCCACAAACTATCCCCGCAGCATTAAGACAGACATTTTCAACTTATTCAAATTGCAAAAGACATCATGATATGAGACCTTACGCCCATTTTCACACAAACTCCGTCTGCAGTGCGTAGTCTATGCGGTGCGTATTTTTTCCGTACCCATGTTAACGGTTGCGGACTGAAAACGCAGCATATTTGAATACGAATACGCATACGCAGCGCAAAACGCACTGCAGACGGAGTTTTAAGAACATGCTTAAAGTAATTGAGCCCCGTTACAATGTTCCTTCACGAGCCCATTTCAGCCAGTAATTCCTGCTTTGTCCCAAAAAACAAAAGCACAAACAGAGAACCAATTGGCCAATGCAACAGCGGTTGCTCTGACAACAGACGGCTGGATGTCAAGGGCTACACAAAGCTACCTGACTGTAACGGCACATAACATTATGAATGGGAGCTGAACAGCCACGTTCTTCAGACACGCCCCCTTGAGAGTCAGACAAGTGAGGATTTGGGGGATGACAAAAGCAGTAGTGTGTGAAAAAAGTGTGGAGAGAGCTAATGTAAAGAGTTAATGTCTTATTCCTGTAACTACATAGAAGATGGGTAAAGTATAGCTCCATCATTGTTCAATGTAAAAAAAAAAAATCATACTTTGTTAGTTTTAATAAAAAAATAATTAAAAAGGTAATTTATCTGCCATTTTTTTCTTTTTGCTGTATCTAAAACATACCGAACCGTACCGAACCGAACCGTGACACCAGTGTATCGTATCGAACCGAACCGTGAATTTTGTGAACCGTTACACCCCTAATGTCTAGTCTTCATGCTCTGTTGAGTATGGTTTCACTAATAATGAACTTACATTTGCATAAAGCATGCATATTTGTCCATACCCATGTTGATTAGAGTATTAAAAACTTGAAACATATTAATTTAAGATACATTTATAACTGATAAAAATGTTAAATCAAGATTAACGGCGAGTTAACCCTTGACAATCGTGATTACCCACGAGTTAACTCATGACATTATATATATAATATATATAACTCATGTGATTGATCGTGATTAAATATCTTAATCAATTGACATAAATTGAAAGCCTTAAGATTCTACATCACAGTATTTATTTAAAAAAATCTTTTTGGGATTTTTTTATTTTTTATATCGCAATCAATGAGAATCTATGTAACAAGAATCAAAACTGAGATCGAAGGGAATTAATAACAAGTCTAAAGTAAAAAGTCTGGACAAATTACAATAATAAGAATTGGAGGGGGTGAAATATTATGAATACAGTGTCACAATGCAAACAAAATAACTTCACTTTCTCTATGTCACTTTTTTTCTTTAGATTTTTTGGGGTAAAACATGACCTGGACAAGCTGCTAAATGAGATTTACCTTGACTTAAAGGCTGAAAAGGAGCTGTCAATGGTTACAGAAAACTGAGTGTCTTAAAAAGGCACAACTGTTCTGCATTGACAGTTAAAGACTGTTCATTAATCATTCCTGGTGGAGGTGGAACCTTCCTAGGCCACAGTTACAGAAGAAAAAGTTACACAAAAAGTCTTCTCTCAAAGAAGTGCAACTGCAAAAAGTACATAAATTACCCATGATGACGATGACTCATCGTGGTCAAATAAAGTCTTAACAAATTATGAGAAGAGAGCATTGTGAGAAGAGAAGGCCAACAGATAATTATCATAAGAATTCAAACCATAAACCCCTGGCATGCGTGAAAAAAGTATTTCTTGTGTGAAAAAAAAAACTGGGTTGCAAAAGACTTCTGAATATGTGCTGTTACTGTGGCTGTGCTAAAGCACGACTCATGACCCACAGTCTAGTCCCACACTTCCACCCACCCTTCCAGCCAAAAGCTCCTCTAATGAGGGCCTTTCCTCTGAGAGGCCGCAAACAACATCCATTGCAAAAAAAAAAAAAAACAACAACAAATGCCTGGCTAAGGCTATATAATTGGCTGCCATAGAGAGTTTACTGGAAAGAGAGACCAAGCATGACGCTGACCAGATGCATTTCTTACTATTCTTGTTTGCTTCATTCTTTTAAAGAGATAGTTCACCCAAAAATAAACTGTCACAATTTACTCACCCTCATGTTGTTTAAAATCTATATTCTGCAAACAAACTGTTATTTAAGAAAGGGCTGCATCTGGGATTTAGTGTGTTAGAAGCAAAAGTATTTGATGAACATTAGGGGTGACCCCGAATAGTCGAAGATTCGATGCATCGATATGCGGAGCCGGATTCAACCACCGACCTCTCAGTCAAATATTTGCGGGTGTGCAACCCCTTTAAAGGGTTGGAAGCTCAGCGCTGTGCCATATCTTTAAAATGCGACAAACATGTTTTTAGTAAGTGTACGCATGTCGGTGGGGGCATTCGGCGCCTTTCCGTGGCGACTCAGGAGGTTGTTTAAAATCCTGCCGCACCATAGAGCCCCATTTCAAGGTTTTATATTAACTTTATATTATATTTCCCTCAAATCATCAATGTACATACTGATTTCACCCTGTGCTACAAGATACACCCATCGTACAGCTCTTCTGTCAGAAGTCGGTTCAATATTGAGCTTGCGCGTATATAATGTGCACGTCCGGTGCTGAGCTTCGCGTCTGGTGTGCGACCCCCTTTAGGCATAATCGCTTAAGAACTTCCATGTATATGCACTCCAAGTGTTCTTTTCCTCTCCAGGCAGGTATTTTTTTAGGTTTATTTATCAAAACGTTTATTGAAAATATATTTTTCATTTTTTTTCTTCATTTTTCTTTTTTTCTATATTTTAAAAATGTCTATTTTTTTTATATATTTGTGTGAAGTTCTGTATTTCGATCGCGGCTTTAAAATGTTATGAGAAAATGTTTTACGAATGTTTATCCACCACATTACCTTTTATTTAAACCTAAATAAAAAAGCCATTGTCAGTTCATCTGTCAGTTGGCAGGCAGTTGTGGTCGCTTTATTAAAAGTTGTTGCTGTGTGCAGTCGTGTGTAAAGGAAAATAAAAATAGTTTTACCCTTCTGCTGACTAGTGTCATGCCCCTCCCAACCCATTCACACACACAGATGATTCGACTATCGGTCGACCATAGAGAGATTTGACCATTCTGATTCGAATGTGTAAATCCTTAGTCGGGGACAACCCTAATGAACATAATACTCCTCAATATCTAATTTTTGACGGAGGTAGCGTTTAGTGTTTTTTTTCCAATACCGAAATTAAAATTGGAGAAAAAAATGTATATCGAAAATAACATTCATTATGCAAAATATAATTTTGCTGTGCAATATGAGCAGGATTCAACTTCAATGCAGTAAACCTCGGCATTAGCAAACACATTCAAACCTCTTGTGGTGTACCTCCACCGCCTCTCTGCACTGCCTAGTCTATATCCCTGACTGACAGGTCCAGCCGAGTTTCTTAACAGCCCTGTAGGTTTGGTAGTTTGCCTTGGCTGGATCGCAGTTCCTCAGCAGGCGTTTTCAATTTGAGATATCAGATCCACTGCACTCTCCTCGCTCGGGAATGGGGCAGGATGGCCGCGGGGGCATGGCTGTCTTAGAACTCTGTGTGTTGGAAAGGCAAACGACAGAGGGACCCTGAACCGTTCGAGGCTCGTGAGGCGGGTGAGGATTAAACGGCAGCCTTGTCATGCTCCAGAAGTCGGGGGTCTGGAGGCTGCTGTACCCTCAGGGATTAAAACCAGGATTAAAACATCAGCTTCACGCAGGTAGAACAGCAAAAATTCTTGCTAAAGCTCTCTGAAATATAACTGCCAACAAATGGATTAAACGGACTGAACAAACTGTACCTAAGCAAGTGCGAAAACAAGGAAATAACAGATTTGTAATTTTTAATCTTTCGAATTTAAACTAAACGGATATTAAAAATAATTCAATTTTTACATGTTAACACACATTTTTTGTTTGTTTTTCTGTGTAATTCATCAGTGCATGTTGTTTACAATTAAAGGGGACCTTTATGCCCTTTTTCAAAGTCTTGATTTTGTTTTCAGTATGTACTAGAATGGGATTTCATCCTTGAATGTAAAAAAAAAAAAACATATTTTACTTTGTTGCAGCATCTGTCTTCTCATTTTGTAACACTGTATTTAGTTCTGGTAAATATCAAAGAAAAATATGGATTTAGTGTCCGTGACGTCACCCATAGGATTCCGAAGAGCTGATCTGAAGCATATAGTAGAGACCTGGCCGTTGCCATCACGCCCAGATAACAGAAAATGGGCAAAGAGGCGGGATGTGGGTGGAGTTTAGGTGATACGATGACTAACAGACAGCGAATACATGGCTATCCACCTGTCAAGTGACCACGCCCTTAAGGCTTTATATAATGTAAACGAATGAGTTATTAAAAAAAAATCACCCCCTTCACAATTGTCATGAAGGGAAAAATTAGCCGTATAGACCAAAACCATAATTTGTACTAGGTTGTAAACATGTTTTTATTCTGCTGTAATGTTGGGAATATTATCATGGGGCTCAATAAGATTCTGCTCCCTTCTCGAGCCTGTCCCTAGTGGCCAGTCAAGGAATTGCAGTTTAAGTCACTTCCGTATTGGCTTCAACAGAAACTGGGGGAGGTCGCTGCTTGGAATATATGAATCTCCTCCTTCCACAAAAGCTCTGATTGGTCAGCTAAACCCATGTGCTGTGATTGGTCAACAGCTTTGCACGCGTTTCAGAAATATCACGCCCCCTACCAAATGTTTCAAAACTGACTGTATTTACCTGAATACTCTGCAAGACCAGCATTTTGACATATTTTATGTATTTGACCGCATAAAAGCAATAAGAATGGGGAAAAAAGTCAACGGTATTCACAAACTGTTTGAGAGTCAGTTTTTACCTGCGTGCCACTTATATAGATCAGCGGTGCACATGCTTTTTGCGTGAGCACGAAATCTGCGGGAATGAGTAAAATCATGCGCAATAAAAGCAATATTCAACTGGTCAGCGAGCGGGTGTGTGTCAATTCATCGTTCGTGAAAGAAAAAAGCGAGAACACGCAGCCGGTATCGTTGTATCAATACTGCAAAAGAAGCATTTAAACTGTTTCCGATATTTCAGTATCGATAAATATTGACATTTCTAGACACAAAACACTAAAGGAAGATTAAAATGTACAAAAGCATAACAGGACCCCTTTAAAAATGTGGACTCTCTCATAAAAAATTCTGCAAGAACTTTCCAGTGGACACCGCCAAACTTCCTTGTGTCAACCTTTTAATTGCAGACATCTGGCTATATTCTCTCACGAAACGCCCACTTTTTCCCTAACATTTCATCTCATTACAAAAGTAAAAAGGGTTGCGAACAGCATTTCATTTCGACTTTAAAGAGGCGCCTCAGTCTGCTTTCAGCACGGCTGTTTTAGTAAAAGAACAAGGTCAGACACTACCAACAAAGACACACAAAAACTGAAGTAGTCATGTACAGATGTTCTTCTGTGCTCTGATTGGCAGATGAGACATCCCCAGGGGGAAGCTCATTACCCAGGTGCCAACATCGTTTGTATAACCTCAAAGCACTCGCCTCTTTGCCATCTTTGCACCTACGACTGGCACTCACCGACAGCTGGTACAAAACCTGTGAGACTCAAGAGGGACAGGAGAGGAAACAAGCTAACACAAACACTTACACACGTAAATCACGTACACTCGATCTGACGATCTGAGCTCAATGGCGTGTTGCCGCGCTACACGATACCTCGCACACTGGGACGGCCTTGAGAGATTATCGTTTCAAATCCCTCTTTAAATCTAGCACAAAGCATGCTGGGAGATAATTAGTCACAAGCCATCTGCAGGTTTAACGGTCAAAAGTGTTATTTTTGTATTGTCACACATAAAGGCAATTTTAAGAGTCGCCTGGTGAATTCAGGATTTTAATGTTTGAATGATTGCCCTCCTTTCCAAAAAATTAGCTAACTAACATACAAAAGATCCCACGGTGCTTTGCTCTGTGGGGGGTTCAGCTGAACAGCCCTACACTACCTAACAGAAGGGATCCAGAAGAAAAATAGCTTTCAAAAATATCCACAGAGCTAATTATTTGTATGTACAATCCATTCAAAACAGACCAACAACAAGCTCTAGGGATGATCAAAAATTATTATATTCTAGTTAAAACAACTAGCTAACCCTTTTTTACCTAACACTGTTCTTTTAGAAAATTTGTTGTCTAGGAAATGACAAAACAATAAAACGACAATTAAACTTTGACAATAAACAGAAATTTAAGCTAGGCTATAGAAAAATTTCAGCCAATATTCTTTGGAAATTTGAATATGTAAATGCAACTGTAGATGCATAATATACAAGTTTAAAAAATAAAATAAATAATAATAAAAAAGCACATTAATAAAGAGCCTCTAATATTATTTGAGCAGAGGCAGTTTACATTTGCTATGCATTTTTAAGCACTTAAGCAGGGCAAAAATGTGATTATATATTAGTTGATATTTTAAAGCAAATCTAATATTTTTAGTTTTTGGAGCAGGTCCTTCTCAAAAAGTTAGAATATTGTGATGAAGTTCATTATTTTCCATAATATAATGCTAAAAATTAAACTTTCATATATTTTAGATTCATTGCACACCAACTGAAATATTTCAGGTCTTTTATTGTTTTAATACTGATGATTTTGGCATACAGCTCATGAAAACCCAAAATTCTCTCAAAAAATTAGCATATTTAATCTGACCAATAAAAGTAAAGTGTTTTTAATACAAAAAAAGTCAACCTTCAAATAATTATGTTCAGTTATGCACTCAATACTTGGTCTGGAATCCTTTTGCAGAAATGACTGCTTCAATGCGGCGTGGCATGGAGGCGATCAGCCTGTGGCACTGCTGAGGTGTTATGGAGGCCCAGGATGCTTCGATAGCGGCCTTAAGCTCATCCAGAGTGGGTCCCAGTGGGTCTTGCGTCTCTCAACTTTCTCTTCACAATATCCCACAGATTCTCTATGGGGTTCAGGTCAGGAGAGTTGGCAGGCCAATTGAGCACAGTAATATCATGGTCAGTAAACCATTTACCAGTGGTTTTGGCACTGTGAGCAGGTGCCAGGTCGTGCTGAAAAACCAAATCTTCATCTCCATAAAGCTTTTCAGCAGATGGAAGCATGAAGTGCTCCAAAATCTCCTGATAGCTAGCTGCATTGGCCCTGCCCTTGATAAAACACAGTGGACCAACACCAGCAGCTGACATGGCACCCCAGACCATCACTGACTGTGGGTACTTGACACTGGACTTCAGGCATTTCATTCCTTCTCCCCAGTCTTCCTCCAGACTCTGGCACCTTGATTTCCGAATGACATGCAAAATTTGCTTTCATCCGAAAAAAGTACTTTGGACCACTGAGCAACAGTCCAGTGCTGCTTCTCTGTAGCCCAAAGTGGCTTGACCTGGGGAATGCGGCACCTGTAGCCCATTTCCTGCACACGCCTGCGCACGGTGGCTCTGGATGTTTCTACTCCAGACTCAGTCCACTGCTTCCGCAGGTCCTCCAAGGTCTGGAATCGGTCCTTCTCCACAATCTTCCTCAGGGTCTGGTCACCTCTTCTCGTGCAGCATTTTTTGCCACACTTTCCTTCCCACAGACATCCCACTGAGGTGCCTTGATACAGCACTCTGGGAACAGCCTATTCGTTCAGAAATTTCTTTCTGTGTCTTACCCTCTCGCTTGAGGGTGCCAATGATGGCCTTCTGGACAGCAGTCAGGTCGGCAGTCTTACTCATGATTGCGGTTTTGAGTAAAGAACCAGGCTGGGAGTTTTTAAAAGCCTCAGGAATCTTTTGCAGCAGTTTAGAGTTAATTCGTTGATTCAGATGATTAGGTTAATAGCTCGTTTAGAGAACCTTTTCATGATATGCATATGTTTTGAGATAGGAATTTTGGGTTTTCATGAGCTGTATGCCAAAATCATCAGTATTAAAACAATTCTTCTTCTTCTTTAGCCTGTTCCCTTCAGGGGTCGCCACAGCGAATCATCTGCCTCCATCTATTTCTATCCTCTGTATCCTCTTCTCTCAGACCGACTACCTTCACGTCCTCCTTCACTACATCCATAAACCTTCTCTTTGGTCTTCCTCTTGACCTCCTGTCTGGCAGTTCAAGTATTAAAACAATAAAAGACCTGAAATATTTCAGTTGGGGTGCAATGAATCTAAAATATATTTTATAATATATTAAAATATATGAATTTTTATCATTATATTATGGAAAATAATGAACTTTATCACAATATGCAAATTTTTTGAGAAGGACCTGTATGTTATGTCAGTAAAGCTACCTGAAAAAGGAAAAAAAATTATAATAATAATTTAAAGAAAAAATATATATATTATACATACATAATTTGAGTGATCTGCTGAAATGCGCAGGTCATACCCTCATAAAAGGATGCAGTCTGAAATCTTTTTTTTTTAACCCCCAAAAAATTAATTCAATGAATCTTCTAAAATACCTACAGAGAAAAAAAATGGGAAAGCTACATCTAGAGCAAAAAAAAAAAAAAAAAAGTGATTTTTACATACTGATTTAACTGCTCTAATTTATTGCAATGCTTCGACCAACATACTGTAAAAAAAATGTTGACTAATGATTATGTTTTAGTTAACTGGAATATTAAATGCAAAAAAGTTGGCTTAGCCAGTGAAAAGAAATTGGTTCAACAATCGTTGGACCAACCTAGTATTAATTGTAAATTTGATTTGTAAATGCAAGTTAATAAGCATACAATGTGACCTTACTAAGTTAATTGAGTTAAGTGAACTACTTTGTTTAAAAGTTGAGTAAATTAAAAAAAAGCTGTAAGTTGCCTTACAATTTTAAGTAATGTCAACTTTTTCTTTTTTTTATAGTGCAGGTCTTCGTCAGGCACATGCAAAAACACATCTAAAGACCTTGAGAGAATGGCTGGAAAGAGGTAGAGACACGAGAGAGTCGGGGTACTGTGGCAGAGACACAAGAAGAATAGAGGGAAGGAGAGGCGAGACGCGATAAAAAAAGAAGAAGTGGAAAATCCTCAACAAATGGCGAGCAGCTCTGGGCAGCGATGGGGTCATGGTGAGCTACAAACAATCTGCATTAATTACAGAAGCTGGATATTCATTCAAACCCAGACAGAACAAAATGCTTGCAAGAAATTGGCTTTAATGAATCTCAAATGCAATTCCACTTCGCCAATTCCACGACTAGCTTCAGAGAGGTGGGAGAAAGACAGATAGCGACCGCAACATAAAGTTGATAGCAAAGAAAAATAATCAATGTTTTGGGTTGGGGGGGGGGGGGGGGGCGACTTCGAATCCTGCATTTACGTTAATGAGAATCTGGCATGTTCTGCTCCTTCCACATGCACTTCCTTTCATTCTACTTGCCGAGAAGGGACAAAAATGACCCATCTCCATAGAAACCAGGCCATATTCCTTTGAAAGCAATGGAGCAAGGCTACGATGGTGCCTCGCTTTTGACCCTATCATCAATTATAGACTATTTCAGGAAGTAAACTAGAGGACCGCAGAAAGGCTTACCTTGCCGGCAACATGATCATTAATTTAATGAAACATCTTCAAGGCACTAAAAATCTCATCTCTATTCAGGAAAGTCAAGGTTATTATGAGGCTGTTATCAGCCGGAACAAAATAACCTTTTTTTTTTCCTAGGCGTGTTTGTTTAGTAAATGTCTGCACCGAAACTTGGAACCTTAAACTCTTAACAAAAAAAAAAAATCTCTTTGAAGTCTAATTTGGGTGACCAACTTTTCTAGCTAATCAATTAAAAACAAATTGTTCTAAAAAACACACGCAGATGTTGATAGTGCTCATTTCAAATCTTACAAAAATTGCATTATGATTAAGAGACAATCTTTAACTCTTACTTTATATTGGCTTCACTCCTTGTTGCAGCAGTGTGAAACTGTTCAGCGGACGTCTTAAAGCGCTCCTCATTCTGAAAAACAAACCATGACGATACTGATTATGAGATGAATCTTCATCTGAAGATCTGAATAAACTGACTCTGAGAATGCAAGTGGAGGTTGAACATAAAGCTGATAGAATCGAATAGAATAGGTGTCCAAAAACAACTGTCTCATTCAAATATACATTCCAACAAGGTGTCTCATTCAAATATACATTCCAAACTTGTGTAGGATAGAACATAGGGATAGAAAATGCATCTTGGAAAAACAATTATGGCACTTAAGTATGATGTCACATCAAGACACTGAACACTCTGTTGTATATGTTTCTGATCTTCTCCTCTACAAGGCAAAAAAATAAATAAAAAAAAAGAGCCAAATGATGAGTGTATGAAGCTTCACTAAGTATAATAGACTTTTGAACCTCTAGATCCTGAATTATTTGAATTCAGTTCATAGTTCTCAGCTTTCTAATACTATCTCTTGCAGTAGAAGAATGCTTGGCTGTTCACACACGATCACGAAGACAACTACTCTTAAAAGGGTTTAAATGAGGCGTTAATCACCAGTTATATAGTTAAACAGTTATATAGTTATTCCCAGTTATACTGGGAATATGAGAACACCTTTCTCAGACTGGGATGCTATGAACATACAAAGCCATTTACAGTACCTGTAGGAAACCAAACATGTTATAATTTAAAGAGTTTTTTCCCTGATGTTCACTTGTGTTAAGACAAGGTTCTGTGCACCAAAACAAAATCATTATTTAGTTACCTATGACCATTTTCCAACCTCTCTCTTTTTGATCCTTACAATGAAACGCTTCTTTTTAATTCTGTGCCATTGAAGTCACCATGAAATCAAAATGGAGAATTCTTTTTTTTCATGGAATATTGAAGCATTATTATAAATGATTTATCCTTGCACATCATTATTTTTTTTAATTAATGTGCCCTCGTAATCTTTAATCAAAATAACCTCCCCTCCCTCTTGCCATGACATTTCTTCTTTTCTCTAATGATGTGTTTACTGGTGCGAGGGCGGGACAACCTGTCACTTACATGAGATCGACCAATAACAAACCACAACCATCCAATGATCACAATCAAGTCCCATCCTACATATTTTCTTATTTGAAGCTGAGAAAAAAAGTTGCTTTACTCGGATGTGTCACAATATGGAAGAAAAGTCTAACGCAACTTCAGTTTCATGCCCACTTCAAGATTACATAAATTAAATTGTTAGATACAGTATGAAAAGAGATGTATACACTGTAAAAAAAAGAAAAGAAAAGTTTTTTGTTGGTTTAACTTAAAAAAGTAAGTTACCTAGTTGCCTTAAAAAAATTTGAGTTTATTGAAATTAAAAATTTGAGTTGATACAATGAAGGAAATTTGTTTAATAAATAGTAACTCAAAATATTTTTGTATCTGAACCACATAAAAATGTGATAAATCATGAAAATAGCACTATTTGGCATGTTTCACTTCGTCATCAGAAATAATACACACACAATTACCCAATATGCTTACAAAATCTTTTATTAATATTTTAATAAAGGTTGTTGAATCTCAAAAAAATGTTCATTGTATTAACTCAAAATTTTAATTTCAATGAACTCAAAATTGTAAGGCAACCAGGTAACTTTTTTTCTAAATAATTTTTTACAGTGTAGGAATTAAAATGTGTCTTTTCACTTACAGTAAATCACATGAAGCAAAAATATTGATAACTCTTCCTGCACTATAGAGATTTTTGTGTATAAATCAAATACCTAAATCTAAAGTTTTTTTAAAAGGGATAGTTGACCCAAAAATGAAAATTACCTCATGATTTACTCACCCTCAAGGTGTATAAGTTATTTTTCTTTCAGACTAATACAATCAAAGTTATATAAAAAAAAATCCAGCTTCCAAGCTTTATAATGGTAGTGAATGGCTGTTTCTGTTTTATAGTCCATAAAGTCCATCTATCTATCATAAAAGTGCTCCACACGGCTCCCGAGGGTAAAGGCCTTTTGAAATGAAGCAATGCTTTGTGTAAGAAAAATATAAATATTTAATGGGGGGCAAATATCCGAACACCATATAGGCAATGCTGACGTGTAAACGTGGGTGGTCAAGCTGTAATGTATTCATAAAAATATTCTCCACCACCACCAACATTATCAAACGACTGAATCTCATTCTACAGGAATCTTGACACTGTAGAAAGAGTTAAATAGCATGTGGGCGGATCCTTTATAATACGCAAAATAAAGAGTGAAAACTGTTGAGTATGATGCAGTCTAGCAGGATTACCGACACACTGACCCAAATACATTTCCTGAATCCCTTTATCCTTTCAGGGAGCAATCCCTGACAGATCTTCAATTCAGGGTCATTTTCATGCCAGCGGGAAACACTTAATGCTGTAAAACAAAACTAATCCTCGATAACAAGAGCTTTCCTGCCAGGGCCAGTGAGCTTAGGACCCTAATTCTGTAAATGAAAAACATTTACATATAGATCTGAAGCGATTGTTGAGATTTACATGGGACCTTTGGATAATTTTAAAGCCTTTGACATTTATTCATTGCAAGATAATGATATCTGACCATCATCACAGCTGCTATACACCAGTTGACACTTGATGGATTTTTGCTAGAAATGAACAAGTGACTCTAAATGAGAACACAGAGAGGAAAGATAAGGGTTACCGAAATGAAAAAGCGTTCTCGCATCCTCGCATGCATTAGCACAGAGCGTCCCTTCCTGTAGCATCGCAGCAGGAAGGGATTTGTTCGTTATAATCACGCAGCTGGCACCTGCTTTGTCATTCTCCTCTTTGCCTGGCACTGCCCGTCAGTGACACCCTCGTCTTTCAGTCACAGCCGCTGCATTTCTAATCCAATCAGCATTTTAATCTGTATCGGGCAGCTATGCTTCACTGCAGGGTGCATTTGCTGCAAGACTTCCTCCTAAGGACGAGCGCTTCCTGTGACAGACAGAGATCAGCACTGGGGAATCTATGGACCTAAAGCATTAACCATCCATTATGACTGTAAACCGTGTTAGCGTGCAATCAAAAAGAACCTTCGATTTTAGAAAAGTGGCATAGATGTTGGCGTGCATGTTCCAGAGACTCAGACAATGTACACACTGAAAAAAATTGTGGAGGATGTAGCTGTGAATCGTAAAAGCAAAAGGAGTAAAAGTAAGAAAACTGATAAAACACGATTGAATGGTTACATTTTGTGGCACATACACAGAACACTAGTAGAATCAGGCATTGCATCTGGGGCCTATTGCACCAGTCATACATATGGTACAACCTAGGTAGTGGCATAAATGGGCAAGATAAAACGTACAGACTATTAAATGTTACAGTGCTGCATCATTAAATTGATTTAAAATGCAATCAAGCATAAACTAAGTATCTACATATTACCAGTAGCAACAAATGGAATAAAATCAACAAGCTTGTGCTTTACCTGACAGACTTAGACAAACAGTATAATTTTGTGACAACATTTTTTTTTAGGGGTGCCCCTAATAGTTGACTAAACATTAGTCAACGAAAAGAGGCTTAGTCAACCAAAATTTTTACCTACTTTATATTAGGTGGCCTTAAAGGGGGAGTGAAATGCTGTTTCATGCATACTGAGCTTTTTACACTGTTAAAGACTTGGATTCCCATCCTAAACATAGACAAAGTTTCAAAAACTAATGTTGGACGTTTGATGGAGTATTTCTGTGTTAAAAATACTCCTTCCGGTTTCTCACAAGTTTCGGAGAGGTTTTTTTCGAGTATGGGTCTACTTGACGTTAATAGAGCGGAAGGTCCTTGTATGGGCCGTACGGGCACTTCTCCCGTTAGGGTGCGCGCGCGCGACTAGAGTGAGAGAGGAAATGCACGCCCGGAAACACTCGCTCAGATGCAGATCCAGTCGATCCAGGCGTCGCGCTCCACTTTATTCCTATGGGTGACGTCGAGCGACTTCCAACGCTTCAGCACAGCATTCCGGGAAGGCAGCGCTGCATTTGAACCGATTTGAACGCAGAAATGACGGGAAGCTTCACAACATCGCTTCAGTCGCGACGCAAAAGTGGATCTCCACCGTTCACTGCTGTCAGGACTTTACCAAATCATACCAAAGAAGAGTGTTAGGTCCTGCTTTGGAAGCAGCCGGTGAGTAAAACTGCTTCAAATGTCTGTGCTGTTGGCTCGTCGCGTGAGTAAACATCAGTAAACGACACAATTGCGTGCTTCGTCATTTAAATGCGCTAACCTACTCTATTGTTGTTCTATGTAAGTTATAACGTTACACTAGTCTGACGTGCAAAACCGTTTTGCTTGCTACTGCTAAGTTTTAGTCACATACAATAGTCCATAAACCGAATCATGTCCTCATAAACTGCGAGTAAACACAAACGTTGACAGGCCACTAAATACAGTACATACCACAGAGACGGACGTCCTGCTGTTGCTGTTTCTCCTGTTCAATTTATTTCTGCCTCCCAATGATTCTGGATCATGATCTATATTAGCTGAGCCATGAGTTTCTCCACGCTTGAGGACGTCACCGCTTTGTTCGCGATCGTCATTCTTTAGCTCCCCCCACACGATACGCCTTCAGGCGCTCGTTTTTTTCCGGAAAGACTCGGTACAGCCCATATTTCTTTTATAAACATAATAAAACTAAAGACTTTTTGGAGATATGAAGGATGCAATACTACTCTATAGGTACTCAAGATTGGCATGAGATTGACTGAAACTGAGTGTTTCACCCCCCCTTTAACTACTATGTACATTTAACATTTAAATGAATAATTTGATACAATGAACTTATTGTGTACATACATGTTTTTACATTGTACTTATATTTAAAAAATGACCTGCATGTAATTACATCTCTGTAATTAAAGGGTTAGTTCACCTAAAAATTAAAATTCTCTCATTAATTACTTACCCTAATGTCGTTTGACAGCTATAAGACCTCTGTTCATCTTCAGAACACAAATGAAGATATTTTTGTTGAAATCCGATGGCTCAGACAGGCCTTCATTGACACCAATGTCATTTCCTCTCTCAAGACCCATAAAAGCATTAAAGACATTGTTAAAAAATCTCACTACAGTGCTCTACAATAATTTTATGACGCGACGAGAATAGTTTTTGTGCTATTGTACAAAAACGTGCTCGTTTCTGTTAGATATAGCCAACGCACTTTTCATTGCTGTTCATACTGGTTAAATGTAACGGGATACTAATTAAAGAAACAGTGTATGATGACGTGTAATGGTGTAGTAGTGGTGTCCCATTTCTTAGGGGAATATTTTCACCTCTACGCCTTGCCTCTCCGTTTCAAGGGGCACAGGTAGGTGAACGGCTAGGGGAAGGGGTATAAAATAGAATTGGCATTATGCCTAAATGTTCGAAAGCTCGTTTGACACTGAAGATTGGAGTAATGATGCTAAAAATTCAGAAAATTCATACATAATAAAAAAGTAATTTGTAAAGATTTACATTTCCCATGCCTTCATTGCAACATATTGATATCTGACCGTCATTTATGCTAGAAATGAAAATAAACTTTTCACAATATTACACTTTTAATGTATTTCTGATCAAGTGAATGCAGCCTTGGTGAGCAATGAGCATGCAAGAGTTCTTTCAAAAAGGATTGCTGGTAACAAATCATTCCAACAAATAAAACACTTTCAACAATGCAGGATCTGTGCGACTTTAGTAAAATATGTAGGATACAGTCTTCTCTTAGAACAGCAAAAACTGACATCTATTATGTCAGAGAGGCCTTGTTCCTTCCTTGTTATAACTGAATCAAACATAAATATGAACATTTTATATGGCTGAATAAGCAGACGCAACATAACCAGACGTTTTGTCAACCCATCAGCGATTACTTTTCGCATTACCATTGTAGCGACTCAGGCGAATCAAACACACAATCGCCAGTTACATTTAACAAATAGGTTTTGAAAGTTGTGCTGATGGCAGACCTTCCCCCAACACAACAGAGGGAGATTCTTCAGTCACCCTGGAAACCATCTGATAAGGTGTTTTATGGCCCCCAAGAGAATTCGGCCACATGAAGTCTTATACACAAAGAGCTTAAGACACAGAGCTTTTGCCTCAAATTATAGACAAACCATCTATAAATGAACATGCACCCCAGGACATTATATGTAAACACATAACTGTCTTGTAAAATGTTTATTCTGTATGGTATTTTGCATCTTTTTGTCTTTGTCTTAACAAAGTACTAGTTCAGATAACCTCATATATGTCATGTCTCCTATCAAATTAATGCTCACTTCACGACTTACACTTCCATGTATATCACTTATTCAGAAAAGGCAGTGTGTGTTTGTTGCATTAATTATAGTATGAAGACTCAGAGACCCACTGAGTCGAACTTTCAAACAAAGGACAATAAAATCTGCTGAGGAATTTCCCGCCGGGAAATCCCAACACTCTCATTGGTTAAGTCTAACCCCAGAGGGTGGGACTACTCCCAGACCTTAAAAGAGGTGCTCGGATGCCCTCCCTCTCTCTCTCTTCTCTCTCTGGCTGAACCAACACGTCATCGTGGCTGGCCCTTGAGCCAGGCCACCAATGCAGGCCCTCCAAGCAGGCCCCAACTCTTCCTCTTCTCTTACTCCGCTCTCTTCACTTCTCCTCTCTCTCCCTGTGGGAGCCAACACCCACGGGGGGGGGGGCTGGCACTTAAGCCATGCCACCAATGCAGGCCCTCCAAGCAGGCCTCATCTCTTCCAAAAATCTTCTCTTCTACAATCCGATCTTCAAAAACACAAAGCATCGCTAAAGCAAACAGCCGCTTCCCTCCCAACCTCGGAAAGGACCGCCGGACACGCAGAGACACGCAGAGACACATACGCACACAAGCGAGAAGCCAAAACGAAACCAAAAAGAATGCAAGTATTCTTATTCTTACTGCTGTAAAGAGGGTGTGTTATTCTCCCGTTGGGATAAATTAACTCCGTGAAGGTCGTATTTGGTTGAACTGAAGGAAAGCTGTTTCTTACCCTCCCCCACTCTCTTTGTCTCTCTCTCTCCCTCTCTCTTTGTCTCTCTCTCTCTCTTTTATCTCTCTCTAACTTCAGTCTATTCATTATTCTCTTTTATGTATTCTTTCGTTAATATCTATACTTCTACTCTCGTGATGCATATTTAGTATGTACTTTCTGTGTGAATTGTAGTGTTATTTTTTTTAGTCTGTGTTTATTAAACCTTCAAAAGACATTTAATGAGTTGAATCTGTTATTCTGCCACATACACAAAGTCAATGAAACTTGCGATCTAAACGTTACCTAACTGCTTATGCTACTATGTTAGTAAAGTAAACTGTATGACCATTTGAAATATTGAACTTATCCTGATCAGTAAAGTTAATGTTTCTTATGCGCTTGTAAAGCAGTAATCCCTTTATTGAGAATTGATTTGAAAAGTCTATAACTAATTTGCAGGACAAACTTAGTAGGATAATTTCAAGCAATTTCATAAAGGGTTACTTGTATTTAATTAAACAAGTTTCCCTATCGGAAAATTTTAATACGTAATGAACAACTGGCAAATCATATTCATAAATTCATGAATATTGAATATTAAATCCCTTTTGAGTTAATTATTCCCCGAGACATTAAACTCATGAGTCGTTGTTGTTACATATTTTATGGTGGAGAAAAATGCGGGCAAGTTTCAAACGTTTGTGTATGTGTGAATGATATTCATATTCTATTCATTGTGTATTTTTGAGGTATTAATAACCTGCACGCGCGTTTTTGTTTCGTTTTGTTTTGGTGTTGTTTTGTGAATTGAACGGTACGCGCAAGGCGAACCCAAGCATAAACAGATGCTGAGAAATGTTGAAGTAGCCGGATTATATTAATAAAAATATGAACGGTACGAAAATCCGCGTGATCTCCGAAACCCCCTGCAGCCGTAGGCGCAATAGGTTTTATCCGCGTGATTTCCAAACAAATGTATTGTAGGAAATCCATACATTTGACTCGAGCAATATATTATGTGTTCCATCAAAATAATGAGATTTTGATGATGTCTGTAGACACGTACGTTGCGTTATCCCGCTTGATCTGAACTACAAAAAGTTTCTATCTGTGCGGAAGATTGGGACAGGACGAGACTCTCCTGTACAATATAAGGGGCCTCAGAATAATTATTATATCGTTAAGATAAACGATAACTCCTGGTTTAAGTCTGGCTTAGCTAACCAAAGACCTGAGACCTAAAACATTTGAATCAGAGATGCTGAAAACCGTCAGCCATATTGATAAATGTCTATTGGAGTCCATGTAAAATGCGTGAATAGGCAGACGGAAAATTCCTGCTTTCAACCGTTTTGTTACTCGTGCATCTAGAGCACCAGTCATTTGTAAATGATCTGCAAAAGCCAGTAAAGTGCGAAACACCAGGGCGACTCAGAAATTGCAACGCCGCTTGCAAACCGCCAGAGGGCGACTCAAGAATTGCAACGCCGCTTGCAAACCGCCAGAGGGCGACTCAAGAATTGCAACGCCGCTTGCAAACCGCCAGAGGGCGACTCAAGAATTGCAACGCCGCTTGCAAACCGCCAGAGGGCGACTCAAGAATTGCAACGCCGCCTTGCAGCACGCCGGAGGGCGACTCTAGAACCAGACAAAGCCATCTGGTGAGCATTTCCGCCTAACTAACTCTAGTCTAGGGCGGGCGCAACAGCGCCATCGTGTGGATAAATTCGGATAGTTTCACTCTCCGTTATTTGATTCTGCCTTAACAAAATAAGTTTGAGCCTATAAATTGTTTATTGCTTACTGTTGTACACAGTTTCATTTATACAATTTTTCTAGCAACAACCAAGTCTCCTTTCTCGCTGATTAAACACCCTTATTCGAATTTGAAGTTTAAAAACAAACATAACTTCCTCTAACTCAAAGTGAAATTAGGTTTAAGTCACAGACAGTCCAATTGGAAGGAAGGACGCCACCGTGTGGCTATACCCTGTTAAGTCAGCGCAACACTAAATCCCTACTCCCTTTCTGATTAATTATTTTATTTGGATAACTCCCACTTAGAGATTAATCGTTATAGGATAAGATTTTTGATTGGCTTTCTTTTATTTGATTTTCCTTACAGGCTTATTTAAATTTCATTTAAACTTGCTTTGAATTTAATTTGAATTAAGTTGAGCTTCTAATTCTTTTATTTTATTTTATTTTATTTATAATTTTATTTTAATTTTTAATTTTAATTTTTAATTTTAATTAAATTTTTTTCTTTTATTAAATTTTTATTTTTATTTTTATTTTTATTTTTATTTTTATTTTTATTTCTCTCTGCAAAAGTTTTCTTTTCCACTCCCATTGGGAATAAAGCTCAGTCTGGTAATTACAAACAGTATCAAAAGTGCTTTTGTTTTATCATTACTTGACAGAAACTTTTGCCTTTTTCTAAATTGCTCTTGATATTTAATCTTCCACTTAAGCGACCTCAATTCACCCCGGATGAGCTAAATGGGATAACCCATAGTACAAGCCGAATTTTAGTATATCTTGAGCATTTAGCCAATTAATTTCCCTAACACTCCCGGCGCGCACGCTGACATTCCTTTCATTACAGACCAATTCATCTTGTGTTTGTTTCCACTGTGCTCTTTCCTATCCTCACTGTTGGACTATCACGATTGTGTTTCTTTCAGTTCACCAAGAGACCCCAAGGAGAATTAAATAGTCCCGGGACGACCGAGCAGCAGTTCACCAAGTGACCCCCCAGGGCTACCGCCCACCTAATTGTCTGAATTGTCTAATTATCTAACTGTCTAGATCAGTTAGCCAAAATTCCCAGCTATCCGTACGATAGCTCATTAGCTTAGAACAAGCTTGCATTGGCTCTCTCTGTGTGTGTGTGTGTGTGCTGTGTTTCTTTCGTCCGCAGTAATGTTCCGTGCACCCAGTTCCGCCGTCCCGTGGGACCGCCTAACGACATGGCTGGAAGCGCTAACGGCCACCAGTCAAGGAAGTCTGGGACAGCTGAACCAGGAACAACTGGACACCGAGCTAGACCAGCTGATGACACACGACCCCACGCACAGCTACTCCAACAAGGAAGTGGCCAAGATCCTCGGAAGCCTCGCCCACGTCCTCATCGCACAGGCACGTCTAAGCGAAAAGAGCTACGACAACCTGGAACAGGAGGCAGCAACGCTAAAGCTTCAAGCCAAGGAGGCCCGGAGAGACCAAGCCCTCACCCAGCTTCGTCTAGATCAGCTTCTAGACACAGAGAAAGACGACGAAACAGACAAAGAGCAAAGAAAAGAAATAGAAAGACTTCAAAAGACCCTGAAGGAGCTCCGTCGTGACACCGACCGACGAGTACAGTCAGAGAAAGACGCCAGGAAACAACTCGACGAAAAGCTTCGGCGTGGCGAATCCCTCCTGGAGAGAGCCACTGATGAACTTAAAGACAGAGACATTAAAGCTAAAGTCTATGCAAAACATTTGCAGTCGGCACAAGCCGAGATCGACGAGCTCATCCAGCAAAGACACGAGCTCAAAAATGAACTTGACATGGTGCAAAGAGAACTGAGACAATCATATATAGTGCAACGTTACCGGAAGGGGGAAACACACAACACAGAGTTTCCCCTGACCAGTTACTCCGCACATTTTAGCCACGAAGCAAGAGCTACGAAGGGGAATGACAGCCCCCTGTTTAAAAGAGCACCCGCCAGTCTCCACGAATCCCCGTCAGCAGCAAAGGAAAGGACGCCCTTCCAGGAAGTCAAGGTCAACAGCCACGAAGCTTCAAAGAACCTTGACAAGCTGGCCAGGAATATTCCTACCTTCAGCCCAGACCCGGCAGGAGGACACGACGTCCACGCATACTTAAAAGACATAGACTTTTACTTGCAAACTGTCGCTCACGCGAACAACTGGGACAGACTGTACCTGCTCAGGGCCACGTCTAATCGTGACGTACGCAGCTTTCTGGATTGACAACCAGAGGCCATCAAAGCGGACTACTGGCATCTACGACAAGCTCTAATTCGTGAGTACTCCGACCCCGAGTCAGACCAGGGGTTCATCACTGCCATGGACCTCAAGCAAGCTCGACGTGAGACCTCACAGAACTTTTATAACAGACTGCGACGTGCTTACTTCGGGGCACGTAACGACCCAGGCATGGAGGAGGACATCAACTTCAAAACTCTTTTCCTCCGAAACCTGCACCCTACCATCAGTTACCACCTGGGGGTGCTGGCGTGCCCGCGCAGCATGGGCACGCAACAGTTAAGAGACTTGGCTCACAAAGCTTACGTCAAACAGAAAACCATTTCTGAAAAGACTGTAAAACAGCCCACCATCTGCCCTGTCTCTGTGCACCACCCAGAGCTAACCCTAGAGGGCGCCAAACAGAACCACAGTTACCGACCCGTCAACAGATTCCAAACCACTCCAAGCCAGCAGAGGGCAGCGTGGTCATAATGGCGACCGTCCACGGTACCAGAGCGATCGCTCTGAAGGATCCTGGGACCCGCCTCGCCCAGAAAGCCAGCGAAGAGGCCACTCTCGACGGGACAATGGTAGGCCCAGACCTGAACCCACGTCTGGCAAAGAAAGTGTAGCTGCTTCTGAAGTTACAGAGCTCATAAAGATCCTGAAAGAGCTCCTCCGACAGAAACCTCACAAGGAAGACAAGAAGGACGGACCAGGTACAGCACGACTAGACATGATACCTGAAATCAACCTTCCCGCCCTTCCTGCAACTGAATCATCCACCCTGAACACTGTTCCCCAATCACGGACTAGTGTACTAACTGTTGCACCCCCACATGTCAGCAGCACACCCACACGACAGCTGACAGCAACAGCCTCTAATCAAGACAGTATCATGGCGCAGCCCAATGTACCAAAAAGCGCTGTTTTGATTGTTTGCACGCATAATGAGACACTTGACACATATCCAGACGGCTTATCAAGCAACACACAGGTCCCCACACCAAGACTCCTGGGAAACCTAATCGAGAAGGGGATGGCTCGAAAACTCTATCTGACTATCACTATGGAAAGGGAATTTAAAGGGTCATGAAACCCCCCTGCTGCAGCGGTGTTTTTTCACACCTTCGATTTGAAAAAGCTTGTTAAAAGGGGAGTGGTCGACTGTGAAAAGGTGGGATGGTATTGTGTGGAAAGAGGGAATGTTTGCATAAATAGGGGAGTGTCTGTCAGTAGGTGCTGAGCGGTTCTGAGACATGTTCTTGGTTCACGTTGGCATTGCTTACCACAGAGAGATTAAATGAGGGATGAGTACAGCGAATGAGAGAGCTATGAGTGGCGTGCAGCAGAGATCGCAAATCATTCAGCTCTTCAAAGTTCAAACCAGCATAATTCAGTGAGAAATGAAAATAAATGTTATTCTGCATGACGAAATATTTTGCAAACGTGATAAAACTATATTTGTCCAAATATGCACGCTGTTTGGCAAGATGAACAACGCGCCGACTTGATAAGAGAACGTGAACCACCCAACATGCGATGTGATAAGAGATGTGTAATTCTAGATCGGGGTAAAAGCGAAGAGGTTTGAGGCTAGTCTCGACCGCGCATTGCCGTGACGATCCGCGCTGTCTATCACTCGGCAGCTAAATCTATATTTGTCCAAATATGCATCACACTGTTTCACTAAGAGCCCGAACACATGCGGTTTAGTGCATGGCTGTGACGACAAATAAAACGGAGAGGACGTGGCTTTTGTTCATTAGCCTACAGATTACAGATTGGTTATTTTGCACTCCTGACATAGTCAACGCTTGCAGGTTCGGCGTGCGATTCCTCAGGTGAATTTTACTTTACCGAGCCTTTGTAGCAAAGGCTTCCACAGACGGCGCCGGTTACAGCTCGCTCGGCGCCCTTTACGTTACTTCGTATCAGCACAACGCCTAGCTTTCCTCCGTGACTTTTCCGCACGCTGCTTCCAAAACTTCCCCACCATATCTCTACAATAATGATGTAAGACGAGCCTGACAGAAGTGACTGTCTCATGCATATTAACTAAATTATCTTGTATGCATACTACAGCGCAGGGATTGGACTGAATGAGCTTTATGTCATGAATATATATCGAGAATTGCTCAGAGCGGTCGACGTCAGCATGTGCCCAGCTGCCCATACTTGGGCCGAAAAGGCCGTGCCGACGTCAGCATTTGTGACGTTGCTCCGACTAAACTTTTCAAACCGGAAGACAGAAATCGCTCTGAAAAATGCAAAAATAACTATTTTCACATATGCATACCATTAATGAGTACCCTTAGTGTTTTCAATGATGTGCAGCCTATACATATCTGTTTACATCTCAAAAAAAGTGTTTTGGGGTTTCATGACCCTTTAAGCTCGAAGCCCTAGTTGACACTGGCTCCGACCTCACGCTTATATCCGCCCAACTATTTGAAAGACTCAGATTTGAAGCACAGAGGAAAAATCGCACCCTTAACCTTCACACTTGTAAGCTAAATGTGCAGTCGTATAGCCAAAACGACATCCAGCTCAAGCACGTAGCTTCCATCCACCTGACAATTGGACCTATGAGGCTGATACACCCAGTCTATATCTCCCCTATGAACACTTATCCGTTTCTCATCGGAAAAGACCTGCTGGACCGCTTCGAACCCGTACTGGACTTCAAACAGCTGAAAGTCTGGGCTCAGGTGCGTGACCCTCTGCCCCTTCAGACACACACACCGTCTGAGCAAGACTGTCAAGTCACAGAGGTCACGGGAACTCCCACAGAGCCAAACTGCCAGGTCACAAAGGCCACGGGACCCCCTGCGGCACACTGTGACAACACAGCCTCAGCCCCAAAGCCAAGTTCAAGTTCGCTACTTTGCACATTTCAGCTATCCAAAGACTCTGATGCCGTCTGCCCCCAGGTCATGAATGACCTACAGCTGAATGACATTATCACAACGAACAGTATCCCTGCACTGTGGGCAGACAACTCAACCAAAAGTCTACCACTGTGCAATGCAATCAGTAAAAACACAACACACGGCGACATGTGGGCACCCCCGAACCCCACATCCAGCCCCATTGTTGCAGTGCTAACCCACAGCAAGCGATCGACACCGGCTACAATGCCGGCCTTGCAGCTGCTATCGCTAACTCCGCAAATTTCCAACAACGATATTGCGGATATGCAAACCTCTGACACTGCAATAAAGACAATTCTTGACCACCTCTCAGACCCCTCCAACCACCCTATCACTGACTCTGAGCTCATTGATGACTCTAGCCACAAGCATCTACATAACTCCAGACACATGATGCGTATTATGGACAACATTCTCTGGTGTGCACCCGATGGCAACACAGCGCCACAGCTTGTAGTGCCACGGTCGCAAAGGGGGGTGATGCTAATGTACGCCCACAACACACCATGTGCGGGACACCACGGCACCAGAGCCACGTATGACACACTGAAACAGGTGGCATATGGGCCTGGGATGCATCAAGATGCGGCAGAGTATGTTAGAGAAGGGCTAGTTCGCTGCCGGTTCCAACCAGCAAACCCGAAGCACAGAGCCCCACTACAACACAGAGGGACCACGTTCCCATGGTCAAACCTACAAATCGACCGGGTAGAACCCCTGCCCAGGTCCACAAAAGGCAAAAAGTACTTTCTCACAGTGGTGTGCCAGTTTACCAAGTGGGTGGAGTGTCAACCAGCACCCAACGACACCGCCCAGACCACGGCATACCACCTGATGAATCACATCTTTTTCCTGTCAAGATTGCCACTGAGAATCAACTCAGACAGAGGCATCCACTTCACTACTGAGGCCATGCAACAGATCTGGAAATGCCTAAGAAACGCGGCCGTGATCATGCTCCTGTGCCTCCAGACAATCAGAGGCCAGCCACCACCAGGCACCATCACACCGGGTCCAGCCTCGGGCATCGTACTGAGAGAGCAACCTGGACTGCTGATCACCAACTGCAAATGAATCCTCAAAAGAAAGACATACTCTCCTGAACTTCACATCAGCAGCGCAAGCTCCTCCAGCCCTGCACACAAACGCAAAGGGGGGGAGGAGCCCAAGCCCTCTGCCTAACCTTACACCAGCTTCAAGAACCTTCTCCTCCAACACCAGTTAGTCATCTTGTAGGCAATACTGCCAAGCCCCACACTATGTCATGCATGTGATTTGAGAAAGAAGGCCTTAAACGAACACAAGGCCGCCTCTGAAGGGATTCTCAAAACCCCAATGACTTTGAACTTTGAAACAGAGAAACCAAAGTGGATCACCAGAAGGCACCCAGCCTGGCCACAATGCGAGGCACCCTCTGAAAAGTTCCTAGTCAGCATAGGACATAAAAGTGTCAAGATGCACAGTCCATCTTCCTAGGCAGGAGACCTAAAGGACTGACTTGCCATTGCGAGGAACATGGTTCCACCCAGGGCTGCAGAAAGCCCACAGCACACCTGCACCACACAAACGGACTTCTGGATGACAGATGACGCACCGTCAGGGCACCTGCTGCCTCGACACCTGCTGCACAAGCACAGAGACCTGAACTGGCTACTGTCTGCCTTATCTGCCGTGGAACGACCATCACTTCAGGAGACACAAACAACTGGAGCCTAGCATGGCTATGGTGTGTCTGATCTTCCTGAATCTTTGATATCGCTCGTTGTTGTCCATAGGAGGGACAACAACTAGCGAAAGGGGGGATTATGTAGCGACTCAGGCGAATCAAACACACAATCGCCAGTTACATTTAACAAATAGGTTTTGAAAGTTGTGCTGATGGCAGACCTTCCCCCAACACAACAGAGGGAGATTCTTCAGTCACCCTGGAAACCATCTGATAAGGTGTTTTATGGCCCCCAAGAGAATTCGGCCACATGAAGTCTTATACACAAAGAGTTTAAGACACAGAGCTTTTGCCTCAAATTATAGACAAACCATCTATAAATGAACATGCACCCCAGGACATTATATGTAAACACATAACTGTCTTGTAAAATGTTTATTCTGTATGGTATTTTGCATCTTTTTGTCTTTGTCTTAACAAAGTACTAGTTCAGATAACCTCATATATGTCATGTCTCCTATCAAATTAATGCTCACTTCACGACTTACACTTCCATGTATATCACTTATTCAGAAAAGGCAGTGTGTGTTTGTTGCATTAATTATAGTATGAAGACTCAGAGACCCACTGAGTCGAACTTTCAAACAAAGGACAATAAAATCTGCTGAGGAATTTCCCGCCGGGAAATCCCAACACTCTCATTGGTTAAGTCTAACCCCAGAGGGTGGGACTACTCCCAGACCTTAAAAGAGGTGCTCGGATGCCCTCCCTCTCTCTCTCTTCTCTCTCTGGCTGAACCAACACGTCATCGTGGCTGGCCCTTGAGCCAGGCCACCAATGCAGGCCCTCCAAGCAGGCCCCAACTCTTCCTCTTCTCTTACTCCGCTCTCTTCACTTCTCCTCTCTCTCCCTGTGGGAGCCAACACCCACGGGGGGGGGGCTGGCACTTAAGCCATGCCACCAATGCAGGCCCTCCAAGCAGGCCTCATCTCTTCCAAAAATCTTCTCTTCTACAATCCGATCTTCAAGAACACGAAGCATCGCTAAAGCAAACAGCCGCTTCCCTCCCAACCTCGGAAAGGACCGCCGGACACGCAGAGACACGCAGAGACACATACGCACACAAGCGAGAAGCCAAAACGAAACCAAAAAGAATGCAAGTATTCTTATTCTTACTGCTGTAAAGAGGGTGTGTTATTCTCCCGTTGGGATAAATTAACTCCGTGAAGGTCGTATTTGGTTGAACTGAAGGAAAGCTGTTTCTTACCCTCCCCCACTCTCTTTGTCTCTCTCTCTCCCTCTCTCTTTGTCTCTCTCTCTCTCTTTTATCTCTCTCTAACTTCAGTCTATTCATTATTCTCTTTTATGTATTCTTTCGTTAATATCTATACTTCTACTCTCGTGATGCATATTTAGTATGTACTTTCTGTGTGAATTGTAGTGTTATTTTTTTTAGTCTGTGTTTATTAAACCTTCAAAAGACATTTAATGAGTTGAATCTGTTATTCTGCCACATACACAAAGTCAATGAAACTTGCGATCTAAACGTTACCTAACTGCTTATGCTACTATGTTAGTAAAGTAAACTGTATGACCATTTGAAATATTGAACTTATCCTGATCAGTAAAGTTAATGTTTCTTATGCGCTCGTAAAGCAGTAATCCCTTTATTGAGAATTGATTTGAAAAGTCTATAACTAATTTGCAGGACAAACTTAGTAGGATAATTTCAAGCAATTTCATAAAGGGTTACTTGTATTTAATTAAACAAGTTTCCCTATCGGAACATTTTAATACGTAATGAACAACTGGCAAATCATATTCATAAATTCATGAATATTGAATATTAAATCCCTTTTGAGTTAATTATTCCCCGAGACATTAAACTCATGAGTCGTTGTTGTTACACCATACTGAGATGCAACACAGCAAAAACATATGCAAAAACTCCTCGTCTTAATTGTAATGCAGCTCCACCTTCCTGCTTCTCACCATTACAAAGTCAACGAGCTATTACACCCCTGCAGCCCCTGACATCCGCATACACCCAACACAGCATGATAAATGGAATGTATAATTCTGCTTAAGAATTATAAAACTGAACTTTTAAATACTTTGAAGTAAATTAATTTTAGCTTTGTTTGGCAGTACTGGTGCCCCAGGCCAAAGAGGGCCAGAGATCTGCCACTCTCCTCTCCGTCCAGGTGAAGCCTGCCGCAGACGGTTAGGGAGTTTCTAGAATGAGGGCTCCCGTTGACAGCACGTCAGCCCAGCTGCCAGGTTTTCAGGAGGATTATTATCTCGTACCCATGCTCAAGTGCTTTGCAACTAGTGACAAGGAAGAAAGAGTTAGGCGGGGGGAGGCTAAAACGGCGGGGCAATAAAAAAAATCTTGTCTCGAGAGTGCGAAGCAGCTAAGAGCGGGACGCAGACATGAGTGGAGAAGCTTTAGCAGGATTAGGGAGCGCCAGCGCTAATTCAAAACGGTGGTGGAATGCTGCTGTTTACAGCTTTTGCTTTCAGCGGCGCTAACTCACCGTCTTTGGCAGAATTTATGGATGTTAAGCGATTATGTGTGCCACCTTCAAAAAGAAGTGTGTGTGGGGGGGGGGACACCACATTTGCTATGATAAAAGGCGTTCGCCACTTGCGGCATGGAGAATGTTCCTGTGGTGGCTCGCCTGCGCTGCAGAGATAGACTTCTTCAGCTGCACCTGCCATCGACGGGAAGCAGGAGAAGCGGGATGGATACACCACACCTCTCAGAGGTCTGTCATGAAGATACCCACCCCAAAACCCCCTGCTGGGGTAACAGCAGTCTGAGCAGACATGCCAAATGCCTGCATTATCCCACTCCTGTGGTCTGACTGTGTCACACGGCAAGTAAAGCCTGACTGCAAACACTCTGTGCGCCTTTTATTGCCAGCTTCTGATCCCTTTGGCAAACGGTGCTTCCTTGTAATGAGGTAAATATAAATACTGGGGCATCTGACACACTGGGTTGATCCTATTTGCTATTAGACAGAAGATAGCTCGTCTGTAACCTCAATGTGTGTGCGATAGCGCGTGTGTATGTGTGTACACGTGTGTATAGATGGGAGGGGAGCTCCTAATGTAGAATGTTTATTTATGATGATCGCACAGTAATTAGCACTGGGTCGCCATTAATCCTCACAGCCTGTGTCTGCCCTGAGCCAGCGACGGAGATTGACACAATGCGGACCACCTCCTCATGCCCTGATGGAATACTTGTGGCATAAATTTAGTTAACCACTTCCATACCACCCATCTAAGAAACTTTGAAACAGGGATGTGCGCCATTCAGATTTGAAATGAGAATGCCTTTCAAATTCAGTTCCTGAATTTAAATTGAATTTGAAACGAGGTACAATTGGAAATGCAAGGATGTTGAGTTGAAATTAACTAAAATAATTTTTTATACCAAAAATAACAGTCAATACAGGCAGACAGTCAGACAAACCAACAGATAGATATTGACAGACAGACCGATAGATAGATAGAAACCAACAGATAATTAGACAGACAGACCGATAGAGTGATGGATATAACAACAGACAGACAGACAGATAGAGTGATGGATATAACAACAGACAGACAGACCAATAGAGTGATGGATATAACAACAGACAGACGGACCGATAGAGTGATGGATATAACAACAGACAGACAGACAGATAGAGTGATGGATATAACAACAGACAGACAGACCGATAGAGTGATGGATATAACAACAGACAGACAGACAGATAGAGTGATGGATATAACAACAGACAGACAGACCGATAGAGTGATGGATATAACAACAGACAGACAGACAGACAGACAGACCGATAGAGTGATGGATATAACAACAGACAGACAGACAGAGTGATGAATATAACAACAGACAGACAGACAGATAGAGTGATGGATATAACAACAGACAGACAGACCGATAGAGTGATGAATATAACAACAGACAAACAGACAGATAGAGTGATGAATATAACAACAGACAGACAGACCGATAGAGTGATGAATATAACAACAGACAAACAGACAGATAGAGTGATGAATATAACAACAGACAGACAGACCGATAGAGTGATGAATATAACAACAGACAGACAGATAGAGTGATGAATATAACAACAGACAGACAGACCGATAGAGTGATGAATATAACAGACAGACAGACCGATAGAGTGATGAATATAACAACAGACAGACAGACCGATAGAGTGATGAATATAACAACAGACAGACAGACCGATAGAGTGATGAATATAACAACAGACAGGCCGATAGAGTGATGGATATAACAACAGACAGACAGACAGACAGACAGACCGATAGAGTGATGGATATAACAACAGACAGACAGACAGACCGATAGAGTGATGGATATAACAACAGACAGACCGAAAGACCGATAGAGTGATGGATATAACAACAGACAGACCGATAAGAGTGATGGATATAACAACAAACAGACCGATAAGAGTGATGGATATAACAACAAACAGACCGATAAGAGTGATGGATATAACAACAGACAGACCGATAAGAGTGATGGATATAACAACAAACAGACCGATAAGAGTGATGGATATAACAACAGACAGACCGATAAGAGTGATGGATATAACAACAGACAGACCGATAAGAGTGATGGATATAACAACAAACAGACCAATAAGAGTGATGGATATAACAACAGACAGACCGATAGAGTGATGGATATAACAACAAACAGACCGATAAGAGTGATGGATATAACAACAGACAGACCGACAGAGTGATGTATATAACAACAGACAGACCGATAGAGTGATGGATATAACGACAGACAGACAGACCAATAGAGTGATGGATATAACAACAGACAGACCGATAGAGTGATGGATATAATGACAGACAGACCGATAGAGTGATGGATATAACAACAAACAGACAGACAGACCGATAGAGTGATGGATATAACAACAGACAGACCGATAAGAGTGATGGATATAACAACAGACAGACCGATAGAGTGATGGATATAACAACAAACAGACCGATAAGAGTGATGGATATAACAACAGACAGACCGACAGAGTGATGTATATAACAACAGACAGACCGATAGAGTGATGGATATAACGACAGACAGACAGACCAATAGAGTGATGGATATAACAACAGACAGACCGATAGAGTGATGAATATAACAACAGACAGACCGACAGACCGATATAGTGATGGATATAACAGCAGACAGACCGAAAGACCGATAGAGTGATGGATATAACAACAGACAGACCGATAAGAGTGATAACAACAGACAGACCGATAGAGTGATGGATATAACAACCGATAGAGTGATGGATATAACAACAGACAGACCAAAAGACCGATAGAGTGATGGATATAACAACAAACAGACTGATAGAGTGATGGATATAACAACAGACAGACAGACAGACAGACCGATAGAGTGATGGATATAACAACAAACAGACCGATAAGAGTGATGGATATAACAACAGACAGACCGATAGAGTGATGGATATAACGACAGACAGACAGACCAATAGAGTGATGGATATAACAACAGACAGACAGACAGACCGATAGAGTGATGGATATAACAACAGACAGACAGACAGACCGATAGAGTGATGGATATAACAACAGACAGACCGATAGAGAGTGATGGATATAACAACAGACTTACCGATAGAGTGATGGATATAACAACAGACAGACAGACAGACAGACAGACAGACAGACAGACAGACAGACAGACAGACAGACAGACAGACAGACAGATAGTGATGGATATAACAACAGACAGACCGATAGAGTGATGGATATAACAACAGACAGACAGACAGGCCGATAGAGTGATGGATATAACGACAGACAGACCGATAGAGTGATGGATATAACAACAGACAGACCGATAGAGTGATGGATATAACAACAGACAGACAGACCGATAGAGTGATGGATAAAACAACAGACAGACCGACCGATGGAGTAATGGATATAACAACAGACAGACAGACTGATAGTGATGGATATAACGACAGACAGACAGACAGACAGACCGATAGAGTGATGGATATAACAACAGACAGACAGACCGATAGAGTGATGGATATAACAACAGAGACCGATAGAGTAATGGATATAACAACAGACAGACAAACCGATAGAGTGATGGATATAACAACAGAAAGACCGATAGAGTGATGGATATAACAACAGACAGATCCACAGACAGATAGATAGAGTGATGGATATAACAACAGACAGACAGACAGACCGATAGAATGATGTATATAACAACAGACAGACCGATAGAGTGATGGATATAGAGCAGGCCAGCAGCCATGTCACCCTGTAGCCCAAGACTGGTTTCCCACTGAAGCTAAGCAGGGCTGAGCCTGGTAAGTACCTGGATGGGAGACCAACTGGGAAAACCAGGTTGCTGCTGGTAGAGGTGTTAGTGAGGCCAGCAGGGGGTGCTCACCCTGTGGTCTGTGTGGGTCCTAACGCCCCAGTATAGCGATGGGGACACTATACTGTCAAAGAGCACCGTCTTTCGGATGAGACGTTAAACCGAGGTCCTGACTCTCTGTGGTCATTAAAAATCCCATGGCACTTCTCGTAAAAGAGTAGGGGTGTAACCCCGGTGACCTGGCCAGATTCCCTTGATTGGCCCTTACCAATCATGGCCTCCTAATAATCCCCATCCACTGAATTGGCTCTATCACCCTCTCTCCTCTCCACCTTTCGCTGGTGTGTGGTGAGCGCACTGGCGCCGTTGTACTGTGGCTGCCGTCGCATCATCCAAGTGGATGCTGCACACTGGTGGTGGTTGAGGAGAGACCCCTGACATGAGTGTGAAGCGCTTTGGGTGTACAGTTGTACATTTGAAAGCGCTATATAAATGCCTCATTCATATAACAGACAGACCGATAGAGTGATGGATATAACAACAGACAGACCGATAGAGTGATGGATATAACAACAGACAGACAGACCGACAGACCGATAGAGTGATGGATATAACGACAGACAGACCGACAGACCGATAGAGTGATGGATATAACAACAGACAGACCGATAGAGTGATGTATATAACGACAGACAGACCGATAGAGTGATGGATATAACAACAGACAGACCGATAGAGTGATGGATATAACGACAGACAGACAGACCGACAGACCGATAGAGTGATGGATATAACAACAGACAGACCGATAGAGTGATGGATATAACAACAGACAGACCGATAGAGTGATGGATATAACAACAGACAGACCGATAGAGTGATGGATATAACAACAGACAGACCGATAAGAGTGATGGATATAACAACAGACAGACCGATAGAGTGATGGATATAACAACAGACAGACCGATAGAGTGATGGATATAACAACAGACAGACCGACAGACCGATATAGTGATGGATATAACAGCAGACAGACCGATAGAGTGATGGATATAACAACAGACAGACCGATATAGTGATGGATATAACAACAGACAGACCGATAGAGTGATGTATATAACGACAGACAGACCGATAGAGTGATGGATATAACAACAGACAGACCGATAGAGTGATGGATATACCGACAGACAGACCGACAGACCGATAGAGTGATGGATATAATGACAGACCGATAGAGTGATGGATATAATGACAGACTAATAGAGTGATGGATATAACGACAGATGTGGATGAGTCACGATTTCCCAGAATACATAGCGATATTTGAAACAAAACTTGTGGAGCAGGGTGTAAAACACTTTACTAAGTAGAATGCATTACCTGAGCATGTGCTCTAACTGCTATGCCAAAGCTTCATATTCAATCAAAATGAACAGTATTCACTTTATATCTTTCCATTCAAGGACTAACGTCCAGTGAAATATTAGTAAAGTAGATTTAATATAAACGGACAAAATGGAAAACGGGGCTTGGAAGTGTATTATAAATCTGTCTCCGGCTCAAAATGAAACGCGAATTAAGTCTGAAAGACAGTGGAGTGTAAATCTGCTGTGTGCGAACAACGTTAACTGTACACCGTGGAACAAATCCCCTCTTTTCAGAGACACAAGCGTTAAATTATCAGCCCGGCAAAGCCACCATGGATGCCGTCCCAGTGTTAATATTTCCCTTTTTGCAATCCTTTGTTTTCGCATCATAATGAAGCATGTACCCAAAACATTCATCTCCATCTCCTTCTCCTGAATCACTGGACCCAAAGTGAATAAACAAAAAGGCAATTCTTCAAGCCAGTGAGTGAGCAACCCTCTTAGTACAGCTTATATGAACAAAGCAAGAGAAGCTGAACAAAGTGAGGGAGTCAAATAGATAGGAATTATCTCTCTAAAGCTGTCAAGGTGGCTGGGTTATTCTCTTGTTCTGAATACAGAGTATGATAGACAAAATACAAATATTGCATTTAATGCCATATTCTTTAGTCACTGAATATAAAATGACAACTCATTATTATTAATGGAGGAACAGCCTTGTTTTGTTCCAAACACTGTATGCAGCCAAATTTGTTTGACGTGACAGACATGCAACAACATTATGATGTCTTTTTGACTGAAGTTCTTCAAATATTGAATTTCAGGAAATAAGGTGACTCAAGGTAATCAACCAAATGAATTTTGTTACATTGCAACTTAGGTCAAAAGATTTCATTGAAAGTCATTGTTTAAGTCATTGCATTCAAATGTAAGGCTATTTAAGACTTTATTAAGAGCTTTAAAGACAAATTAATACTGTAAGCCGGTCCGAACTAATCTAATCTCAAAACAAATGTTCTATTCAATATGTATTAAACATGGTTTCAATTTATTTAATAAGAGGTTGAGCGATATTGACGATATAATAAAAATGCTGTTTGAAGAATAACTGATTAAAAATTAGTGTATCTAGTCAAATATACGTGAATGTGTTAAATAGTGTTCTTACTCTTTCCTTCCTGTGACAGAGTGGCTCAGAGAGAAGCTACAAGAGTTTCTATTTAACAAAAATATGCCATATAGCATTTCTTGTGCAGGCAAAATACCAATAACAATAAAAGAAATATCCGAGCTGTTATCTTGGCAAAAGGAGGTTGCAATAAGTATTGAATCAAAGGTTGCCATTGATTGTGTCGAAATAAAAAAATCCCTCAATTTTAAATTCTTATATTTCAATGAGAGGTTACATTTTTGTGATTTTTTTTTTTTTACATTTAAAAAGGATTAACAATGGAGCTTTACTTATTAGCTATATATATTTATTTTTGGTTCATAATTACCAAGGGTACCAACAATTTTGTCAATTATATATATATATATATATATATATATATATATATATATATATATATATATATATATATATATATATATATATATATATATATATATATATATATATATATATATAGCAGAGATTCATTAAATAGTCTCTGTAGGTCCTTACAGAGGTCCTGACATTGTTTTATAAAATTTATGGTCATAAAATGTCTTAAGACATAATTATAATTTTAAGAGGTCTTAAATTTGAGGACGGAAAAGCACTTCAAAGGGATATAATTAAATTGAATTTGAGTGCTGAGTTCAAAATAAAAACACAGGGCTGTTGCATGTTCTGCAGGATTGTTTTAGAGTTTGAATACTGCAGATTAATGCTGAGCGATTGCTTATAATTTAGGGTGTAAAATATTTTATCTCCCTCATCTGTTTGAGTAGCTGGAAGTAGTAAAGCAAAGTCCCCGTACATTTTAAGGCTTCTATCTAAAAGTAAAAAATTAAAAGTAAAAGTACTGCATCATGCATTTTATATACTCAATTTTATATAATCAATGTTAAGTGGTACTTTTACTTTTAATTAAAATGATAATTAAAGCTACCGAGACATTTAAGGCTTTTTATGACCATCAATTTTATAAAACTGAATGTTACAGGGTATCTGCAGGTTTCACCAAGTCAAATTTAAGACTTTTTAAGACCTTTTTAAGACCATTATGAATAAAATTTAAGACCTATATCATGCAATAAAAAAACATGCATATGAAATGCAGAATCACTCAATTTGGCTACTTAAAATTATATTATTTAATTTATTTAAATTGAACAAAGTATTAGTAAACGTATTATTCATAGCTCAATCCCACCAGGATAAGCGCATATATATATATATATATATATATATATATATATATATATATATATATATATATATATATATATATATATATATATAAAAAATTAGTTTTTATTTTGTGGTGGTCACTTTCATAGATTTGCAAACATTTTTATTTTTTTAAATAATTAGGATGCAACATTAACCATATTATTATGTTAGATGCACAATAGTCACACATGGCAATAAAACTGACAAAATGCATGAATCTTGTTTTGTTATTATCAAAAAAGGCTGGTTCAGTTGTGTGCGATCTATCTTTAATAACACGTTCGCTTGGGGTGGGAACGTAAACCACAGCAATAATTGCTTAATATAAGTAAAACGTTTTCAAGTGATTACGTAATCAAGTAATCGGTCAGTAATAAAACCTATACTTATAAACAAATGACAATAGGACAAATAAATACAACATAAAGATGCATATCTACAAAGAGGAGCACGCCACCGTTTTTAGAAATAGGGTTTATTCAACTTCTTTAGACATTTAGATATGTGGGCAAATGCATGTCTCAGTCCATGCATTATTTTAGTTTGGCAGGGTCGCCGCTAGCTTAGCTTAAAATGCATTTCCCCACATATCTAAATGTAGCAAAGTACCAAAGTAGAATAAGCCCCATTTCTAAAAAAGTTGGAGTGTTTCTTTAAGTGTAAGTGCTGTTTCGCCGTTTGTGTTGTTGTTAAGCTATATTAGTTTGCTTTCACTTTGAGAACATACTAATGCGCAGATCCAGTGCTTACTGACACGTCCCAAACTTTTTAACTCAAATCAGGATATAGACATATGCATAATGTGTATATTTGATCGTTCAAGAGTAACCTTAGGGTAATGAGCATAGAAATAACACATTCAATACACTCGCGCCAGCGCTGACACGCAGCAAACACAGCCTGACATCTGAGTTCGGAGTTTACATCACTGTTATTAACTCTTTTAGTGCAATCGGGTATATTATACTTTTATTTGGTCATTAAGCAAGATGGTGAGAAAGATTCGCCTTCGCGTTCACGATCGCGGAACTGCAAGAACCGTCAGACTCAGCTGAAGAATAAAATCCGTTTTATACGTCTGTGAGGTACGATCAGAAAGAGGCTCGTGCCAATAACACGAAAGCTGATTGGCTGCAATACACGTGGCATGCTTGTCTAATTTGTAGTTGTAATAGAGCGAACAATAGTTGGTCTAGCGAAAGAAAGAACTACAAACACCACAGAACAAACACACGCACACACACACACACACACACACACACGTGCGCGCGTGCTGCGGGAGGCGAGAGCATTTCAATGAGGTAGCGTTACATGGACGCAGGAAAATTAAGACCTGTTAAACATTATTTAAGACCTAGAACGCAGTGCTTCCGCGAATTTAAGACTTTTTAAGGCCTTATATTTTGATTTTGAAATTTAATACTTTTAAGACTTTTTAAGACTCCGCGGGGACCCTGTGTTAGGACCTCTGTAAGGACATTTACAAGGTCTATTTGATGAATCTCTGCTAAAAGAAAACTCTAACCCATTTGTTTAGTAACCTCAAACTAAATTTCGCTGACTGCAGTAGTTGAATCAATTTATTCCCCAGAATGCACATAATATAAATACTGTAATTAACCAAGTTTGTTTAACATTACGATACAATTATGTTACAATGGCCCTCATTTATCAATCTTGCGTAGAAACTGGTGTATATGTTGGCGTAAGATTATGCTTACACTCCTCTCACCGCCTGATTTATGAAGCTGTGCGCACCTCTGCAATCCAGGTGTACGCAATACTTGCCCTTGATAAATGCGGCGGCTGAAAACGATCGTCATTAGAATAACAAGGCCCTATATATTCAAGTCTCCGCCTCTCCCACGCCCTCATTTTACGTCATGGACAAACAGAAGACGGCAAAGAAGCGAAACTTCTCCGACGTGGAGATCGGGCGCGTCTCAATCATCTCACTAGTCCACTAGTCAGGGCACTGATTAGGACATAAGTCAATGGGCTGAGTCCCTGATCAGTGCCCTGACTACTGAACTAGTGAGATGATTGAGAAGCGCCCATCGAGACCATCACCAGGGACGTGGGAAAAAAACTGAAATTGTTTTATTTGGGAGTTTAAAGAGTGGAATTAAAGGCACCTACAAAAACAAAAATGGACACAAATTACGAGTACTCTTAGGAGGTTGAGAAGCGCACTCCAGCAGTTTAAATAGCTGTTTGGATGATAAATTACCATCACAATGCATTATTTTACAGCACGTTTTGAAACAATTAGCATTTAATTTCGTATCACGGCACATGTATTGGGGTGTACAATAGTGATGATGATGTGATGTGGAGTAAGATTCATTCACATTAATAATTACATGACAATTTGTAAGATTCTTATTCTTATTATTATGATTATTATTCTTAATGACGCTTGTTATTTAGAAGAAGAGTGTCGTTTTTATTGATTTTATTACTATTATTATTTAAAAGAAGAAGGTCATTTTTATTATTTTGTCAGTCTGAATTATTTTAGTCCCAATCCGTGCGCAGCTGCCGGGCCAGGCGGACCTGAAACGTCAGATAAAGCGCACAGGCTCACGACTGGAGGAATACATATGCCTACAAATCAAAGTCACACAAATTAAACATTGACGTTCATGTTGCACAAAAATAAACACTGAATGTTGTTGTTGTGGTTTTTAACAGTGGGTCATAATATAGCATATCTTGTCAGTGCGTTTTGTGGTGTTAGGAATTGCTTTTCTGCGCATTTTCCCACTAACTCAAACGTGCGTACACCACCTCCTGAGCTGGCGTAGGATTTGAGCGTGCCGTACGCCAACGTCCATATTGATAAATCTCAAAGTCACCGTGGGTTTGGGTGTACGCAAGGTGTACGCTGGAAATATGGTGTACGCACTTTTGATAAATGAGGGCCATTGTCTTCATCAGAGATACTCTAAATAATGCTTTGAATCCTAGAAAAATAATGACTTCATTATGGCTCTTTTTAAAAGATGTAAAATAAGTCTCTGTTGTCCCCAGAGTGTCTATGTGAAGTTTTAGCTCAAAATACCCCACAGATATTTTTATAGCACGTTAAAATTGCCACTTTTGAGGGGTGAGCAGAAACATGTCATTTTAGTGTGTGTCCCTTTAAATGCAAATGAGTTGCTGCGATGACCTAAGAGGGCAGAGCTTCAAGAGCTCATTCTTCGGTGTCAGGAGACAGGACGCACTATAAATGTCAGAAACTGCAAATACATGCCGCATGGAGATAGAACATGTATATTTTAATTTAATTACAGTTATAACTTATGTTGTCTTCTTTCTTTTTATCCCCTATATTAGTACAAGTTTGTTATACTGGATCATGTCCAAATGATGGCCAAAACTTTACCAAGGAGTTGTATAACGATTATTATACTTCACACAAAATAGTCCGTTTTCACTCCAGAAAATCACTAAGAGCTTAATAAAACACAGTGCAAGTGAGCATTAAAGTATTATCCATAAACTATCTCTCTCCTTGCATTGTCATCAACATACATAGCGAGGTACACAGAAACACTAGTTACAATTAACGGTAAACAAATATATACAGACCATAGGCCTTTTTGGGTGGTGCTTAAAAAACTTTATATCCGTAAATCAACTCCGATGAACTGTAATAAAGTGTGCTCTCACCTTTAACCTATTACTGCCGTATCCAGGATCACTCTGGAGACTGTCCGCTGGATCATCAACAGTTAATCCTGATCCATCCTTGAGCAACAACTTTTTAGCAAATCCTGCGTTTTGTATTGAAATTCGTTCACAAAGCAGTCTGGTGTAAAATGATTCGCGCAGACATAAACAAATTTATGTATACGGGGAAAATTTTCCACTGAGTCTTCAGCAGCTCTGATGTCAAGAGTACAAGAGTAAGAGGTGTTAACTCTTACATCCAACAAAAAAACACCTCAATCACTTATGAGAGAGACATTCTTGTCGCTACATCTGCTCCAGCCTGGGGAAAATGGCAGACTGTGTACAACTCAGTGTCCGCAACAGTAATGGGCGGGGCCTGTAAAAAGTGACATCACTTTGTCAGGAATCTGCAAATGGCTTGATCTGAGATGCTTATGATTTATGAGAATAAAATTAAAAAGGAGTGGGTGGATTTTTATCATTATCGGGTAGGGGTTGCACCGACTAGTCGACTAATGCTCTGTCACGACGCTTTAAGCTTGACGTCGACTAGTCGTTGGCCTATAGAGGGCGCAACAGGATAAACAATTCCTGACACACAGGCTCTGTTTTGAACAGTTAAAAATGACAAATAAATGCATACTCCATGAGCTCTGCACAAGACATGTTTGATTACCATCTGGATGCTCAAAACTGATCGGGAGAATGCACGCTTATTGTACACGCAAGTTAATCATCGCACTTAACTGCGTGCTGTATATTGCAACACACACACATAGCCGATCGCACATCACGCGGAGATTGCGCGCGCCTCACACAAAACCATTCAGTAGTGCAGAAATGTATTGTCAACACTGTTCTGTGATTTATCAAAAAATAGCTTAGAAACTGAAACGTTCTAGCATATATTTCTTGATAACTAAATCTCACAGCTTCACTATTAGTAGAGAGACGCTGCCAGGTAGAATTAATTCACACACAATCACTCACTAACTTACTAATGCCTTCATATACATGTAATCTTTATTGTGCTACTTTATCTGCATCTTATTCAGAACGAACAGAAATCTGTGAGAAATATAACGACCATAAGACAAAAGAACTGATACAAAAGCTGTCATGTAGGATCAATAACCTTATGGGCAGTGCTGTGTCATATGCAATATCAGCTGTGCTGTGCACAAGAAGACCTGAGTTCGAGTCTCTGCTCATGATTCAGGTTTATTTTATTTTTAATTAATGACGTCATCAGCGACTAGTCGACGTCGACTCGACTTTCATCACATAAATGTCGACTTTAAAAAAATGAAAGTCGTTCAACCCCTATTATAGGGTGGTTACGTACACTGCTGACCACATTTATGTTTAAACACCACGTAAAAGTGAATTTTGCATAATAGGTCCTAATATAACATTTAGTTGTTTACAGTGGTTAAGGCATAATGCACAGATCCTATATACTAATACTGTTACACATGCTTTGTCTTTTTAAACAGTTTACGTTCATTTAGGACATAACCGACTATGTTTACCAGGATTAGGGATGGACTGAAATGAACATTTTGGCCAGTATTGATAACTAATAATTCTTTATATTTGAAAGCCGATGAAAAAAATGAAAAGCCTGTTTATAAAAAAAGTGTCACCATGTCCCAAGCAATTAGAATGATATAATGATATTATTATCTCAATATAACTTTATGTAGTCTATATGACAGACTTGCGTTGCATGTTGCACTTAGCTGCATTTTCCTTTTCCTACCACATGTTGGTAAAGAGAGGAAAAAAGCAAACTCACTTTTCGCCTGCTGCATGCAGTCGATAAGACCTCAGAGGGAAAAAAATGGGGGAAGGAGTGCAAGAGAGAGGAAATGAATGAGGGAGGACTGAGGAAAATCACAAATCTTGGAGAGCGACTCTGACTTCATTTGCCAATAGCTGAATGGTTTTGAGGCTTTGGCTAAAGCACTTTCTGCACCATTGCCCCTTGCCGCGCCTAGCAAGCCCTTTCCATTTAACGTAACTTTATTCGTTTTTTTACACCAATGGGGGTTAATCAAGGTGTGAACTCAGCGGATAAAGGCAGTTGGCGTTGCTGCCCATCCAAATGGAGCCATTGCACTTCAGATTCCCACTTCATTGCTGTTTGAACCATTATGATCTCCGTCCAGTCATTTACAAAGGATAGATGGCTGTGGAAAATGGCCCAAAATGTGACTGAAAGTGGCAGTAGAAGATAACCTGTGCTTTCATCCTAAAGTATTATGGCATAACTAGAATTGTGTACAAACAGACGCGCCTCGTCTTCGACAACTAAAGCCATGCGTGAAGCGGAAAAACCGACAACAGCATGGAAACAAGTTCTAAACCACCCACTGATCCTGAGTCTGCTAATGCATACCTTTCCTTGGGGCTCTTCATCATAACTTTTATTTCTCGAAAATGTCAGGGATCAACTGTGAAAATTATACGGGAAGACAGAACTTAAAAGCCAGACATTTCAAAGCTTTTCCAAAAAAATGGAATGGACGCCATACCATGGTATTTCAGAATTTACACACTAAAAGTTAGTATCATTAGTATCAATGACCCATTTCATCAGTATTTAGCATGTATACAAATATCATGAAATTGGAAAGAATACCAATGATTAATTTAGTTAAACTGACAGAAAAACACCAACCTTCTTCTCTAGTTGTGTGATCTGTTCTCTGTAGAAAGCCTCCAGCGCCTTCAACTCTGCCTCCTTCTTATCCAGCTGTTTCCCCTGCAATGAAGTAAATGAGTTTTGTATCATTCAGTTGCTCATCGTGACCAATTTATTGGGTTTTGCAAAATGTCTTGTTTTGTAAAGAAAATTAAATGAAATAAAAAATAAATACATTTTGTAGTCAAACATTTTTTGTTTTGTTAAAGCAAGTTGTTTTAGCAACTATTTAAAAACTACTAAAGTTTGCTAAACACAACTGCTCCACAACTGCTAAAACTTCTCAGTTTGGTCGGAAGGCCAGCTCTAGCAAGGGTTCTAGTTGTCCCAAACACCTTTCATTTAAGGATTAGGAACCTTAAGTGCAGCAGAATTTATTTTGTTACCTTGGCCAGATCTGTGCTTTGCCACAATTCTGTCCCTGAGCTCTTCAGGCAGTTCCTTTGACCTCATGATTCTCATTTGCTCTGACATGCACTGTGAGCTGTAAGATCTTGTATAGACAGGTGTGTGGCTTTCCTAATCAAGTCCAATCAGTATAATCAAACACGGCTGGACTCAAATGAAGGTGTAGAACCATCTCAAGGATGATCAGAAGAAATTAACAGCACTTGAGTTATATGAGTGTCACAGCAAAGGGTATGAATACTTAGCCTAGTTCAGACTGCACGATTTTCAAACTCGTCGGGTCATTGCTCTTTTCACACTGCATGACCATCTGGGGTATCATTCAGTCCCTGCTGTGTTCACACTGCACAATGGTTTGACAACAGAGGAGTTCCCACTGCATGACTGAACAAGAGGAAGAATCGCCGAAAACTCTATATCTCCGGTGCGCAAACTACGTTTCCCAAACACACGTGCGATGTGACAAGTAAACAACGCGAGATCACACGTGTCAGATCGGAGTTCTCGCGCGAGACTTGGAATTGTTATTAAAAATGATAAACTGCAAAAAGTTTGCTTCAAATTGTGTGCGCTGATTTGTGGAGAAAAAGAAAAAACATTATGGCAGAGGGAATTGTTGGAGACAGAGGAAGGCAGGATTGTGTTCAGTTTGAGGTAAATAAAACATTTTGTAGTGCTGCTGCTGTGGCTGGACGTGCAAATGTTTCTGTTTGATATAATTGTAAACATATCTATTAAAATACTGATACTGTGTCTATAACTCCTCCCTGAACCTCCCGCTGCCCTGTATCTCACTCTCTCATTGGCTGTCGGTCATCGCCGATGTCATTTTCAGTCAGAACGCAGTTCCCACAGCAGGAGTTTCAAACGCCGACAGGTCCAGATATTTAGCATGCCAAATATCTCTCAGGCGTCGGCAACTCGTCGGCGATTCTCTCTGATCGCGTCTTTGATTATTCACACTGCGTGATTGTCACTCGCGTGCACGAGCACCGATTTGCCTATGATCTCTGGCATTTTTCTGCGATTTTGCAAAACCTGTCAGGGACTCAAAATCGGGGCAAAAATCGGGCAGTGTGAACTAGGCTTTAGGAACATGTGATATTTCAGTTTCTCTTTTTTAATAAATCTGCAAAAATGTCACCACTTCTGTGTTTTTCTGTCAATATGGGGTGCTGTGTTTACAGTAATGAGAAAAAATGAACTTAACTGATTTTAGCAAATGGCTACAATATGGGGATCTGAAATAAGGGGATCTGAATACTTTCCGTACCCACTGTATATAGTTGAGCCTAGAATTAAATGACAATATTCTACCTTAGAAATAAATGTGAGGCAAAGCAAAAATCCACATACTGCCCGCCCAGACTCAAGCCCTGTGATCTAGCTGGTGATACTAGTTTCATAAATATTTTTAAACCATAAGGCTTAAGGGCTTAGGATATTGAAGTACAACTGTCATCTTTGGAATTTTACCATTTGTCGGCATTTCTAGAAGATTCGTCAAGGTTTTGAGATATTTAAGCGTTGAATTAGCAAATGCTTTCGGCAGCATATGTCCCAACTGGTCCAAAACTGTTGACCACACTCAAGAGAGGCCGGACATAGGACATTGCACAACGCAGCTTCACTCAAACAGCAGGGAGCAAAAGCTCATAAAACCGTTCTGCCGGCTCTGCCAGAGACTTTAGGAAATGGACAGCTGGTGTAAGATTTTCAGCCCTCAGAAAAAGCATTGTGGAGGATTTACAACACGGAGGGATTCCGAAAATAAACAGAGAAAGTGAGGACGCGAGATAACGTTGTGCACAAGTTTGTAGGTGATTTCGTCCATGCTTGTGATGCTCTAACAGGTGTGCAATAACTGGATGTGATCGCCGAGGTTGGCACCGACTCTGCATGCACAAAGCGAGGGTGGATAGAATGCCTGAGATGATATGGGCTAGTTATGAGCATGCAAACATCTGTGCCTTTAAAAAGCAATCCCAGAGATAATTTCACACAACACTGAGGGATGTACAAGCACAAGCATATACAAAAAGGAGTTCAAAGCTGCAAAAAGAACAAGTATTCAAACAATATTCGACAAGGGAGCGACATCCTCGCACACACGCACACATCCCCCCCTGTAATTAGCTTCTCTCATTCCGTAACTATGTATGAGGCACAGATACATTAAGCCCAGCGGGATACGGCATTCACACTGTCGCGCTTCCTCACATAGACACACGTGCACGAACGCTGTGGTGGAGACGCCCCGTGGTGCTGACCGGGAGAGAGGCGCGTGTACTGTAGGAGCCAGACAACAGTGCACAACAAAGCACAACCCCAAATTATGGGCATACATAATCACCCCCTTCCTTCTGCCTCCTGTCTCGAGCTAGCAGTAAATCACCTCCATCAGCATGAGCATCATATGCAATTTTCTAGCTGGGTAGCTCCGAAACCGCCACGGCGGCCGACACGGTTTGCATGCTCACAATCAGAGCTTAATGCATGAAAACCAAAACACCATGTTTAAATGAGGAGGGAACAAGACGCAGAGAGATATGAAGAAAGAAAGAGTGAATAAGAGAAATGTAACAACGACTGTGGAATAGGCCGTGCTTACCCAGGCATCAAGTTCAGAGGCAGGCTTGAGAAAGAGAGAACGAGAGAGAAAGATGAAAACATCACTTAACACAGCTGAAGAAAAACACTTAAGCCAGAGATAGTTTCTCAACATATGACGACATGAAACATGAAACAATGTGCATCCATTTTTTAATTATTGGGTTTAAAGAAGACATGAAATTACATTTGTGGGGAATTTAAAGGTATAGTTCACCCGAAAATGAAAATGTTGTCATCACTTACTCACCCTCAAGTTGCTCCAAACCTGTATGAGTTTCTTTCTTCTGTTGAGCACAAAAGATGATAGTTTAAAGAATATCACCAGCATTCTTTAAAATGTTTTCTTTTGTGTTCAACAGGTTTGGAACAACTGTTATTTTGGGGTTAACTATACCTTTAAGTTTCATAAGGTAAAGAATTTTTAATTTAAGTGAAACAATTGCATACTACAATACTATATAGTAGGCAAAAGTAACAGTATATCAACTTAAATTATTTCCCTCCACTCGCATGGCCTTGGTTTTATCAGCAAAAAGTAAGACATTTCTAGGCAATGAAAAATCATGAAAACGTTGACATAAATTAAGAACGTAAATGTTGATTTAATGTTAACCTTAAGTAATGTTTTTACAGAAACATTAAAAATATATATTTCATTAAAATGGACAGAATCCTCTCTAACCACTGCAAACTGTCTACATCTTCTGTCAACTTTTTGTGCTTGACCAGTTAAATATCAAACATGAAAAGGAGACTGTAAATGGCCAGGCATGAATCTCCAAGGGCTCCTAATTGCAACTGTAAATTGGGTGCTAACAAATGTATTATGTAGTATGGAATCACTCATTATAGGAGCAGCAGCAGCAGGGCGTTTCACACGTATTTAATGAACAGGAAGGAGAAGGGAAATCTGGTCTGCTTGTTGAAGCCAAGTGCTCACCACTGCCAGAGCTCGCATGGATCTTGATAAGGCTGCGTTAAAACCAAGAGCTGAGCATCAGAGGAGACCTAGAAATATGGTTCATTCTGCTCATGTTGTTAACAGAAATGAATCATTTAATAATCATTTGTGGCTTTAACTACAATGTACTAACATTTAAAATAATAATTTGATACAATGCACTTAGTGTGTACAGGCATGTTTTTACATTGTACTTAAATTTTAAAACTTACATGCATGTAATTACATCTGTATTTTATTTCTGTAATTACATTAATAATTACACTATTGTAATTGTCCAACTTCCTTGGAACCCAGTGTCACTGTACTTATTTTTTGATGCAAGTAGGCTACAGAGTAGTTAAGGCCACATAATATAAAGTGGGACCAAGCTCAATAAAATTATATATAAAATTATAAAAATAACAAATTTAAATGAAAAAGTGAAAATATAAAAGCCAATTAAAAATATAAATGAATACCATAAAAGTATATAATTAATACTAAAACTGATTAGAAATAATAGCCCCTTTATTGAAACAATCAAAATAAACTATACGCTATCAAACTAATCTAAGGAGCTGTTTACACAACATCGTTTTCAGCTAAAAATGGAGAACTGTATAACTTTCTGGCCATTTATTTACACGGCAACAATGTTTTTGGGGCCTTAAAATGAGAACTTTTGAAAACGTGCTTCAAAGTGCACATTTTTTAAAACAATAGCATTATCATCTCCTTGTAAACGACAAAAACACAAAATTGTGACAAAATGTGGCATTATATGCATGCGTAAAAACATTTTCAGTCAAAAGGCTCGTAGTATTTCTTGACAAAGCAACACTGCCATCTACTGGCCTGGCATGAATAAAACAGTGTTCCCTTTCGAGAGAGGTTCCTCGTATTACGTATGGGAAAAACTCCTTTTCTCGAGAATATGAAGCAAAACTTTAATAAAGGTATCCATGTAAAGCGCAGTGCCGCTGAACGGCCATAGCTCAGCGCGAGGAGCGCTCTGATTGGCCGGGCCACGGCAACTGCATGAACCTATGGTGAGGCGGCTGAGAGGAACGAGCCAATGGGGGGCGTTCCAGAAGCCCGCCGAAAAAAGGTGCTTATATTTGCATACAGGAGGCTATATAAAGCCCTGATTTCGCCATAGGTGTCAGATTTTATCTCCTTCAGCGATACCTTCGCTGACCTCCGGAAGAAGCAACCGCCGTCGAAAAGGCACCAGCGGAACCTGCAGCTGAGGACGACGGACTCCCTCTCCGCCTTCTCTGCCGTTCCAGCTACGCCATCCGGCGATCGTATCCTTTTATACTCTCTTCTCCTAAAAGAGCGCGGGGCGTTGTTTCAAATGCCTCGCATTTCCTGCGGCTCTTGCAGAGCTCCTCTCCTTGGCGGCGACCGTCACGTCATCTGCGTGGCATGCCTTGGACGGGACCACGCGCAGCTCGCACTCTCTCAGGGCGGCTGCCCCGAGTGCGATGAGATGGCGCTGCAGACCCTTCGGGCTCGCCTCGCCACCTTCGACCAGGTCCCTCCTCCTGCCGCTGGGCCGCGCCGCAAGAAACGCCGCGACCAGAGGCTGCCGGAACGGTCTGGCGACTGCACGCCGGATGACTCCCCGCGTGCCTCGCCATCGCCGGTCACCTTCACCCAGGAGGAACAGCGTCCCTCTCATGCAGCGGCCTGTTCGGTTTCCTTCGGTGGCCCGTCGCCAGAGGATGATGAGGACAGCCTCTCCACAGCCGCTTCTGGTAGCGAGTGGTCAGCTTCTGTCTCGGAGCCCCCCGCTTCGACGCAGACCGCCACGAGCGCCAAATCTAACGTCGACGCGGAACTCATCCGCGTGCTCTCCAGGGCCGTGGAAGACCTCGGGCTCGAGTGGTCCCAGCCCGATGAGCCAACGCGCAGCAGACTGGACGAGTGGTTCCTGGAAAGCCGCCGCCTCTCTTCTCCTCAGAAGCCCGCGCCTTTCTTCCCTGAGGTACACGACGAGCTTACGAAGTCGTGGAAGTCGCCCTACTCTGCTCGCGCCAGATCCGCTTTTTCCCCAGCGCTCTCCGTTGTCGACGGCGCTAAGGAAAAAGGCTATGAGTCTCTTCCACCCCTCGAGGAGGCTGTCGCCGCGCACCTCTGCCCGCCCTCCTCCTCCAGAGGATGGCAGTCCAGGGCTCAGCACCCGTCCAAGCCCTGCCGCACCACTTCTGCTCTCGCTGGCCGGGCATATGCCTCCGCTGGCCAGGCTTCCGCGGCCCTTCACACCATGGCTGTCCTTCAGGTGTTCCAGGCCAGACTTCTCCGCTCCTTGGATGAGTCTGTCCCCGACTCCGATGTTTTGAAGGACCTCCGCAGCGCGACGGACTTGGCCCTTCGCGCCACTAAAGCCACTGCACAAGCCATCGGGAAAAATATGGCTAACCTGACAGTCTTAGAGAGGCACCTTTGGCTGAATTTGACCGAGATGAAGGACGCGGACAAAGCCTCCTTTTTGGACGCCCCCATCTCCACTACCGGTCTCTTCGGCCCGTCAGTCGTGGGTTTCGCGGAGCGTTTCACTGAAGCGCAGAAGGCTTCGCAGGCTATGAGGCATTTCCTGCCTAAGCGCTCCAGCTCGTCTTCAGGCCAGGGACGCTCTCGAGGTAGACCCCCGCCTTCTCAACCCGCTAAGCCGGCAGAGCCACCTTCCCGGCCTCGCTCCTCTTCTGGACCGCGCCAACGTTCCCGCTCCGCGAACCGCAGCAGTCGGCCTGAACGCCGGGGACCTCGACCCAGGATTGTGTTGAACCCCGAGCCTCCGAAGCCGTCCTAGCCGCAGGGATAAAAAGGAGATGGTCAGGTCTCGCCTCGGCCGGACCCCCATCTCTCCCTCCCGGTCTCCCAGTTCCCTGCACCCAGGTGACTGCCGACCTCAGTTTAGCAGCCAACGAGCCCGTTGTCAAACGCACTCGCCTGCACACAAACGCCGTTATCACGGCGACCCAAATAAATCTCAAAAAGAGCTTTTTCTCTGTAGTAAATGTGCCCACACATCAGTCTGCACTCCTACACTCATTCACCCCTCCCACCCATGCTATAAATGTCCCGGCGCCCACTCCACAGTGCACGCCGCCACACATAAGCACTACCCCCTCTATGTCTCAAGCACAAAATGGCAGCGCTACCGAGTTCCCTCTAGTAGGCGACCCTTATCCGCGCCGGCTCCAGCCGCTATCGTGTCGGGCTCAGGCCTGGCAAGCCATGCCCGGGGTATCAAATTGGGTTATGAACATAGTAAAAAGGGGCTACTCGCTACAGTTCGTTCGCAGGCCCCCGCGCTTTCGCGCCGTGGTCGAGACCTCGGTGAGAAGCAGCGTCAGTCACGTGCTTCGCACCGAGATTTTGAAACTGGTAAAGAAGGGAGCGGTGGAGCCCGTTCCCCCTTCCAAAAGCGAGTCGGGCTTCTACAGCCGATACTTTCTCGTTCCGAAGAAGGACGGAGAGCTCAGGCCCATCCTAGATCTAAGGCATTTGAACAAAGCTCTAATGACTCGCTCGTTCAAAATGCTAACGGTGAAACAGATCCTCGCGCACATTCGCCCTGGGGACTGGTTTTTCACGATAGATCTGAAAGATGCGTACTTTCATGTGCAGGTAGCCCCCCACCACAGGCCATTCTTGAGATTCGCCTTCGAGGGGCAGGCTTATCAGTACACGGTCCTGCCATTCGGCTTATCCCTGGCGCCCCGCACGTTTACGAAATGTATGGACGCGGCATTAGCCCCGCTCAGGCTGAAAGGGATGCGGGTGCTCAACTACCTCGACGACTGGCTAGTGATAGCCCAGTCTCGAGCAGAACTACTAACACACAGATCCTGGCTCCTCAACCATTTAGACTGTTTGGGTCTCAGGATCAATATCGCCAAGAGCTCGATGTCACCCACTCAAAAGATATCTTTTCTGGGCTTTGTTCTAGACTCGAGACTCATGAACGCGCGGCTGACGTCACAGCGCGCGCTATCCGTCCAGAACATGGCGACTTCATTCAAAGCCGGAACTCGCGTTCCCCTGAAACACTTTCAGAGAATGCTCGGCCTTATGGCCTCGGCATCGTCAGTGCTCAGGCTGGGACTGCTACACATGCGTCCCCTCCAGCGTTGGCTACGCGCCCGTGTCCCTCCTTATGCATGGAAATGGGGCCGTTTTCCCGTCAAAGTGAGCCACAGCGTTGTCAAAACTTTGGCTCCTTGGACGAGGACAGAGTGGTATCGGAGGGGCGTGCTTATGGGCACAGTCACGAAGTTGAAAGTGGTCTCGACAGATGCCTCCACTCGGGGGTGGGGAGCCCTACACGAGGGCAAGCCGGTCTCTGGCCTGTGGGCAGAAACAGAAAAGCGGCTGCACATAAACTGTCTAGAGATGAAAGCGGTCGCCTTATCGCTGAGAGCTTTCCTTCCACATATAAAGAACCACCACGTCTTGGTTCGTTCAGACAACATGTCGGTGGTAGCGTACATAAACCGCCAGGGTGGCCTGAGATCATATTCCCTTCACCGCATGGCGAAGCATCTCCTTTTATGGGCAGAGCACAACCTGAGCTCCCTGAGGGCGGCTCACGTGCCAGGTATTCTGAATGTGGGTCCGGATATGTTATCCAGGAGAACCATTCCCCCAGGGGAATGGTCTCTTCACCCGCAAACGGTTCTCTTAATTTGGAACACCTTCGGCAGAGCGAAAGTGGATCTCTTCGCCTCAGAAGACAACACTCACTGCCCAATATTTTTCTCCAAACGCAGGGATGCCCTGGCCCATGTCTGGCCCAGTCTCCCGCTGTATGCTTTCCCCCCGATCGCGATGCTACCACAAACCATCAAGAAAATCAGGGAGACAGCATCCGCTGTGCTTTTAATAGCCCCGCTCTGGAGGAACCGAACGTGGTTCTCCGATCTGATCCAGCTGTCAGACACAGCCCCATGGCCCATTCCGCTGAGGAAAGACCTCCTCACGCAGGCGAAGGGGGGGATCTGGCATCCCAGTCCCGAACTATGGGCCCTCCACGTATGGCCCATCAACTGGTATCGGGAAACCTCTCTGACAGAGTTATGAACACTATAGCGGAAGCTAGAGCCCCCTCGACGAGGCGGCTCTATACTCTGAAGTGGTCAGTGTTTTCTAACTGGTGTGCCGTCCGAAATATCGACGCACGCTCATGCGAAATAACAGAAGTGCTCGCTTTTCTCCAAGAGCTACTGGACGCGGGTCGTTCCCCCTCCACGCTCAAAGTTTATGTCGCCGCCATAGCAGCTAACCACGCTCAGGTCGCGGGACATTCACTAGGGAAAAGTGAGCTCATTGTACGTTTTCTTAAAGGGGCCAGGAGATTGAACCCCCCTCGCCCCCCTTCGGTCCCTATTTGGGACCTCGCGGTGGTTCTAGACGCTATGAAGGGTCCCCCCTTCGAGCCTCTCCAGACCGCGACCATAAAGCTTTTATCATTCAAAACTGCGTTTCTGCTGGCTCTGGCCTCGGTTAAACGTGTGAGTGACCTACACGCACTCTCAGTGAGTCCGTCCTGTCTCGAGTTCGGGCCCAACAACTCCAAAGTTGTTCTTAAACCGAGACATGGTTTTATACCCAAAGTGCTTTCTACCCCTTTTAGAGCACAGGTTATTACTCTGCTTCCTTTACCCGTATCTCAGGGTGAACAGGACGCGAATCTGCTCTGCCCGGTCAGAGCTCTGAGACTGTATCTGGAGCGCTCCTCCCCCTTCAGGCAGTCGGACCAGCTGTTTGTCTGCTTCGGCGGCCGCACTAAAGGTTGTGCTGTCACGAAGCAAAGACTCTCACACTGGATAGTGGACGCTATCTCGCTGGCATATGAGTCTAAAAACCTGACTTGCCCTATAGGCGTTAAAGCCCACTCCACTAGAGGCATGGCCTCATCTTGGGCTTGGTCGTGTGGCATTTCTTTGGAAGATATCTGTGCGGCGGCAGGCTGGGCCTCTCCGTCCACTTTTATCAGATTCTATAAATTGGAGGTTCCAGCTCTACAAGCAGGGCTTCTCTCCATTTAGGCTCTATCTTGACCCTGGTAAACAGATTGCCTTTAGTTTTGGCCTGTACACATCAGTCCTTAAGCACTTTTCATTTATCATAAGATCCGACTATGTCCGATCAGCCGTTCAAATGAACCGACTCTTCCGGTTCTTCATCCCCCCTTATAGCCGCCTCTTCGGTGTCTCGGGGGTTATTTACATGTGCTTTGGGTATACTGGGTCAGTCAGCACACACGGCGCTTTACATTGTGTTCCCATACGTAATACGAGGAACCTCTCTCGAAAGGGAACGTACTCGGTTACTTTCGTAACCTCGGTTCCCTGAGAGAGAGGAACGAGTATTACGTTCCGTGCCGTGTTTATGCTTCTCAGGTATCGCTTCAGTCGATCTAAAAACCTGACACCTATGGCGAAATCAGGGCTTTATATAGCCTCCTGTATGCAAATATAAGCACCTTTTTTCGGCGGGCTTCTGGAACGCCCCCCATTGGCTCGTTCCTCTCAGCCGCCTCACCATAGGTTCATGCAGTTGCCGTGGCCCGGCCAATCAGAGCGCTCCTCGCGCTGAGCTATGGCCGTTCAGCGGCACTGCGCTTTACATGGATACCTTTATTAAAGTTTTGCTTCATATTCTCGAGAAAAGGAGTTTTTCCCATACGTAATACTCGTTCCTCTCTCTCAGGGAACCGAGGTTACGAAAGTAACCGAGTACGTTTTTAATTGTTTTTGCGGATATGCGAACAGGGATCGTTTTGGGAACTAAAAGGAAGATCGGTTATTATTTTATGAGATTACGGTTTAGTTGAGGTTAGTTGCATGTAATTATGCATAATTTATATATCATACACAACAAGGACACTGTAAAACAACGTATTACCAGAAAATCTTTTCTGTTTGTAACATATCGTTGTTGTGTAAACGTACCTTAAAGGGTTAGTTCACCCAAAAATGAAATGCATGTCATTAATGACTCTCCCTAATGTTGTTCCACACCCGTAAGACCTCCGTTCATCTTCGGAACACAGTTTAAGATATTTTATATTTAGTCCGAGAGCATATCCAAGTGTATGCACACTATACTGTCCATGTCCAGAAAGGGAATAAACATCATCAAAGCAGTCCATATGTGACATCAGTTAGTAAGTTAGAATCTCTTGAAGCATCAAAAATACATTTTGGTCCAAAAATAACAAAAACTACGACTTTATTCAACATTGTCTTCTCTTCCTTGTTTGTATTCAATCCTTAAATAAAGATTCAAACGGTTGTTAATCAGTGAATCGATCAATGATTCGGATCGCCAATGTCACGTGATTTCAGCAGTTTGGCACGAGATACAAATTCTCGTCATTCTTTAGCTCCGCCAACACGATACACCTCCAGCCGCTCATTTTTTTCCGGAAAGACTCGGTATAGCCTATCTTTCTTTTATAAATATAATAAAACTAAAGACTTTTCGGAGATATGAAGGATGCAATACTACTCTATAGGTACTCAAGATTGACTGAAACTGAGTGCCCCCCCCCCTCCCCTTTAAGGTTGATGTACCAAGGTGCCATTTGCATCCTGTTTTTGGTCTGTAATTTGCATTTGGAATATTTACATAATGCATTTGCTCATCTGCGATATATTGCTAAAATGCTATCAAGATGTTTTTACTACAATGTATGTGAATTCAATCTTTTTAAGATGTTTATCAGAAAGAAATTGAACATACTGCTTTGCTAAAATGGCAAAAGAGCAATATAATAAAACACCAATGTTTAACAAATAATTTAATGTATTAATAACAATAAACACTTCTTCTGCCAAGTAATATAGTTTGTCAGCCTACCTGTCATCTATTAATATAAATTGGCACATTAATATAGATTTCAACTGATGTGCGGTCAGAGGCGTGAATATATTGGGTATTTGGATATTTTTAAACACCTTTGATTGTAGCTCATCCAATAAGATTTTAGTCTCGGCCCTATACATTTATAAAAAAAAGACAAAATATCCTTCATAGGTAGGTATTTATATAAAATGGCATTTTTCAAAGCTACAAATGTAAAGACTGCAGCAGTCAGCCTAAAATAGCCTCCCGAAAACCGAAAAGTGACTCAACGACAATTCTTAGCCGAAGAATCAAGAGTTTGCTCCCTGCTGGTCTGATGACGGCAAACTCATCACTCAGTCTCAAAGAACTCTCAGAGCCTGTTGAGAGCCACACACACACACACACACGGAACACACACATACAGCGCCTGACTACACACAAGCCTTGTCGTTTCTTTATTTATCCTCTTTAAATACTCTGTGGTGACAAAGCCAATCTGATGGGCGTGCTGCACTCATGTAACGCTCTGTTTGGGATCTGGAGCAGGCTGATAATACTCAGGCAAGCATGAATTACACTGATAAGTCTAGAAATGAGCCCTCCTCAGAGTTGGGTTTACCATAAACAATGGTGCAAGTGTGTGCGTTAGGCTGTAACTCAGCACCCAGGCCAGGATAGATGCAAAGTGACAGGCAGTACGCTCAAGAAGCAGTGAAGAGACTGGAGGAATGACGAACTGAAGTCTGCTGGACACATTAAGTGAACTATAGCATATTATCTCAGAGTTCTAGATCACACCTAAAGTTTCAGCATGAAGTTTGGACAGAGTTGCTCTTCGGAAGAGATGTTACAGACAGATAAACGTTAAAAAAACATTTAAGTAAACCATAAGTCAGATTGCTTAAAAAAAATATCTGTGGACCATAAAATAAGATATTTTGAAAAATGTCTCTCTTTTTTATATTTTATCTGATAGAAATGGAGTAAAAAGCCTTATCCAGTAAATCACAAAAATTGCAGTAAAGACAAAAAGGTTGAGAACCACTGCATTATAGAATCTTAGAGCAGGGTTCTCAATTATACTTAAAAGTTTTTAGCATTATTTGGCATTTCCCGTATTAAAGGGCTAGTTCACCCAAAAATTCTCTCATTAATAACTTACCCTCATGTTGTTCGACACCTGTAAGACCTCCGTTCATCTTCAGAACACAAATGAAAAACACAAAAACTATTCTCATTGCTTCATAAAATTATCATAGAGCCAATGTAGTGAGATGGACTTTTAAAGAATTATTTAATGCCTTTTATGGGTCTTGAGAGAGGAAATGACATTGGTGTCAATGAAAGCCTTTCTGAGGCATCGGATTTCAACAAAAATAACTTCATTTGTGTTCCAAAGACGAACAAAGGTCTTACGGGTATCGAACGACATGAGGATGAGTAATTATTGACAGAATTCTCATTTTTGGGTGAACTAACCCTTTCATAGTATAAAAAATGCTAATATTAACATCTCGATGAAGATGCCATTCATTCTCATCAAATCACAATCAAACTCATGGTTAACTGCCGTTTGCATCCTATTTTAAGTCTCTGATATACGTTTACACTGGAACATTTATGTTTAGAGCATTTGATCATCTGCAACACGTTGCTAAAATGTTTCTGCTACGTTTACGATTCATCATATACCATCTTCATAAGGTATAATGCCTCAAATACTGCTTCCCTAAAACAGATATAATATCAATAGAATATAAGGATTATAAGTATTTTATACTTCGATTATTGTTGTGGAGTCAGAAAGGTTGAAAACCACTGCATTATAGCATCTAGAGTTCTCAATTATACTTAAAGTTTCAGCATTAAGTGTTTCCTGTCCAAACTAAAATGTGATTTAGATGTTAAAATGCTTTAGTCCCACACCTTGTTAAAAAACATAATTTAAAACTGCTCATTTCTATTTATTACTACCTCTGGTAATGATAATCCCCAATTAAATGCTCTCACCGCATGAAACGTCCAGATAACAGTCTTACCATACGGCTATTGATTAACCTATGTCATATGAAAACCTGATTCAGGTTCATTTAATTTAATTTCAAGTTTTGGAGGCTATGTGACTGAAACTCGCAATGAGTAACAGTTGTCACGTGTTCTCACTCAGATCAGTCTCAAACAAACAAACACACACACACACTCACAGTGCATCTGTTGTGTCCTACGGTGTGTGTTTATACTCCGTCATCCCCTCTAGGTTGGCTGTGCTGCGTTGCCATCTGATATCTGGGCGCAGCTTCCCTCCCGCTTTTCTCGTCTATTTACTCGTCTGCATTTATTTAACACGTAGCTCCCGGCTAGGCAATAAATTAGCACTTAATATTCAAACTGACTACTCAGAGTGCACACCACTGCGGTCGTCTGGGGAGAAGAAGGAAGGGCCACTTGCTTCTCTCATGCCGTTGCCATGAATAATTTCTTTGCTGACGTTTCGGCTCTTATCGGAGCCCGATCCGACCACCGTGGCAGCGAGAGCCAATGTCATTTTCGAGCAGGGTCTTGAACGTGATATTGATGACATGAGGGAAAAGAGATTAGAGCAACAAGACAAATCCAGAAGAACTATTTGACAGAGGGTCGGGATTCGTTTGGCACCAGAGGGCGAGACACAGGAATCAGCCCGGAACGGTCAAGTGCTCGCGAGGTATAAAAATTTTATATGCTCATCTTCCTTTACTGAATGGTGGGTAAAGCTTACAGCTAGCAGTCATAATCCCGACAGCCTTCAGGGTTCACCTGCCCCTAAATGATATCGTCCCCCATCATGTTCCATAGTTTTTTTTTTCTTGCAATGCTCAAGGAAATATTAAAAATGTTGTTGCATAGCAATCAGCATGTTCATTTGGGGAATGTAGGTTTGAGTCTAGTCCCAGTTCCATCTTCTCTCTCTCAAATTTTGAGGTCACAAAGTCCAAAAAGGAATATAAAATTTTCTCAAAATAACCTTCCCAAGGAGCACATGTTGGTGCTCCTTGGGTCTTGCAAAAACAAATTTTCCCTTTCAATCTAATTGTCTATTTGTATTAAAGGGACAGTTCATGCCAAAAATTTGATTTGATGTTTATCTGCTTACCCCCAGCACCCAAGATATAGCTGACTTTGTTTCTTCAGTAGAACACAAATGAAGATTTTTAACTGTAACCGTTGTAGTCTATAGTTGTAATGTGAATGGTAACACATGAGAGTATGAGAAATATGAGAGTAAAAAAACATGCACATACAAATCCATATTAAAAACTAAACTTTTATATTAAAATGTTCAATAAAAACTTTGAAAAGTCAGACACGTGGGCAAGCAGTTAGCACATGTAGTTACGGTTTAAATCCGGTTCAATCCTTTCTAACCTTGTAGTAAGACTGTGTTCAGACTGCATGCAAATGTGACACGGATCCAATTTTTTTGCTCATATGTGAGACATTAAATTAAGTGTATGTAAGATTGTGGCCAAAACTGGTACTGCAATCACTTTCAAATGACTGTAGAGCGGTGTATCCCCTCTCCCCCTCCCCCCTGACTCGAGGTTGCCAGATAGGCTGCTTTTTTTCTTCATCCTCGTCTTCATCCTCCTTAACGCCTGCGCACAAATTCACGGGCTTCAGGCATAGACAGTAAAAGAAATGGACAGAGCTATCCCATTGACTTCAACGGCCGAAAATGAGGCCAATTAGAGGCACTCACTTCCTGATGGCTGAGCGAACTGCGCAGGCTCAGACTGAGCTTGAGGACGTAGATGTGACGTGAGCCTCCTGTCTGACAGCTGTAGGTCTTCTAGTAGTTGTGGAAAGTGAAATCTGAATCACGTTGTTTAAATATTTTCTCCCGTTGCTTTTGGCTCACTATCGGCTTCTCCCCATTCTTCCCCTTTGACTTTATGTTTCCACATCCCCCCGACTGTCTCATAGACAGTTAAAGATTGCTTCTGAGCATCTCCTTCTGTCTATACGTAAAATTTCTCAACTGTGCGACAGAGTCGCATTGGTTATGACTTAATCGTTAGCCTATTTTTACAAAAACAGCTTCTACGGGCCGATAGTGTAAGATACAAGGTAATGGAGCCTTTTATGCATTGTCGTGTTTCTTTAGAAATAAACAAAGGACAAATGGAGTCTTTAAACGCCTCAGATGTAAAGTTATTAACTGTCAAAGTGACTCAGAAATGAATGGGAGTCAAATGCGTTGCTAACAGCAGGTGATGGCTTGGATAGCAATGGGTGGAACGCTTTCCGAGTGCTAGATTACCCCCTTGCTTCCAAGTCCTTATGACGTGTACTGCGTGCCATCTTGTTACTGGCCACGTTAAAAAAAAAACAATACTGTGAATCTGATCTGAGCAATAAATCAAAATGGCTTCCAGTGTGAACATAGCCTAAAAGTGCCAACAAAAAAAAGTCCAAAAAGAGATACAAATTTCTCTTTCAAACTAATTTTCTACTTCTATTTTGAACTAGAGGGAAACTCTAAAAATGTTTTGTCTCTTCCCAAATAACTTCCGGTCTCCTCTTTAATTTCACTGCCAATGAAGTCTAAAAACAGACAAACTCAGCATTTCTATTAAAGTGCTCACACAGAAAAATCTGGTTTGAATCCAGTTGTTCCAATTCAAATCTGCCCCTTATATCAAATAACAAAAAAAATGTGTAAATGACAAAGTTAAAAAGTTAAGTTCGAAATACATTCCTTATACTCTCGTCACACACCCTGGCATTTTGAGGTTGACATGGAAACAACAAGGAAATCCTTATCAACTGACACAAAGACTCTTACCAGAAAAACCTGTGACACACTCCAAAAAAAAAAAAAGCCCTTCCGACAGAGTGATAAGTAAACACTTACAAACACACAGACAACACAAGACCTAATCCTGCACCTAATTCCCTCTTATCCCAGACTCCTGCTCGAACAGCGACGCTAGAACGGAAGAAACTGTGCAGGGAGCACAGGATAAAATCTATCCACTCCACCTGCCTGCCGCGGGCCCTGCTGGCAATTACCTGAGCTCTGGCCTGGCTCGAGCTCAGAGAACGCGGGAGTCTTAATGGCTTTGCATGCAGGAAGATGTCAGGCCTGAGATTACAATTACTGATAGGACTTTGCTACCAGAACGGCTCTCTTCTCTCTCCCGCCGCAACGGATTACTCACACTGAGCTTCTCTGATAAACTGCATGGCAAGGGGAGATGAAAAGTAGGTAAATAAATAAACAAAGTAATGAATTGTTCACAAGGTGCGGCGTGTGCTTATTGTTATCTTGGGTTTGGGGGGAAATGTTGATGTCAGTGATGAGGCATGTTATGAAGCTGGAGTTTACTGTATATATTAATGCTGTCGAATCGATTAATTGTGATTAATCACATCCAACATAAAAGTTTTTGTTTACATAATATATATATACACCGATCAGGCAAAACATTGACCTAATTTTGTGTTGGTCCCCCTTTTGCTGCCAAAACAGCCCTGACTCATCAAGGCATGGATTCCATTAGATCCCTGCAAGTGTCCTGTATTATCTGGCACCAAGATGTTAGCAGCAGATCCTATAAGTCCTGTAAGTTGCGAGGTGGGGGCCTTCGTGGATTTGATTTGTGTGTTCAGCATATCCCACAGACGCTCGCTTGGATTGAGATCTGGGGAATTTGGAGGCCAAGTCAACACCTCAAACTTGTTGTGATCCTCAAACCATTCCTGAACCATTTTTGCTTTGTGGCAGGGCGCATTATCCCGATAAAAGAGACCACAGCCGCCAGGGAATTCCTGTAGTGCATCCTAGTGCCATGTGTTCCCCAAGTGAATGATGCACCCGACCATGCACATGATGTAAAATAAAATGTGATCTATCAGACCAGGCCACCTTCTTCTTGCTCAGTGTTCCGGTTCTGATTCTCACATGCCCACTGTTGGCATTTTGAAAGGGGTCAGCAAGGGCACCCTGACTGGTCTGCAGATGCAGCCCCATAGGCAACAAACTGCGATGAACTGTGTATTCTTACTAGGGATGTGCACAAATAGTTGAATATTTGATCTGTGATTAATATTCCAATTTTGCTACGTTGCTTTGCTGGCCGTAAATGCAGTGAGTCGATGATTATTACCTCTAAAACTCACAGTTACAACCAAGCCGGCAGCACCCCTCTCAGAAACTGAAGGTGACCGGTCCCAGTATAGCCGCCCCTCTGTGTTTTTTAATGGACGGGAGGCAAACTAAACAATAAAATTACACTTCAAATATTTTTCCCCCAAAGTTAGTTTATGTCATTGTAGGCAGTTATCATCACGATGATTTCATTTCAAGTTTTCGTTTTTAAAATAAGTTTAGTTTTACTTAGTTATTTCATGCTATAAAAACAGGGGGTGTGACATCATGATTGACAGCTGAGATTGACGTCTTCTCTGAGTGAAGTCGTCACTGAGGCACTAACAGACTTTTTGGGGGATTTTTGAGAGCAGATTGGAGCTTTAGCTTTCATTTCTACATTTCTATAACTGTTTATTTCACACCAACTTAATTAATTGTTCTGCATCTGTGAGAGTGTGGGCGGACTTTTGACATCGCGACTGTACTTCCTGCTCTCTACTGAGCAACTCCGGTCCCGAAATCTCTACTGCGTAGACTCAGTCCCAAGATGTCAGCGCCGGGCAGGCCATCTGAAAGCTTCAAACTGCCAAGCAGAAGAGGATGATGTTGCGTCGTCCATATTATTTTACGGTCGATGGTTACAACTAGATCCACTGGGTGGCGCTGGTTAATAAGTTGATTGCATTTGATCGCATGATGTCGACTGCCTTGCGATGTTTGGAATTACTTAGATGAAAATCGAAAATGATCTTGCAAAATTAAGTTACTTTTGATCAATAAATTATAGTCATCATAATATCATGATCTGAATGAAATATCACATGAAATCCAAACACCAGGCAAATGAGGAATGACAGCTGTACATCACTGCATTCACGAGTGCAGGTAAAAGGAGCTGTAGCCTACCAAGAGTAAGAGCAAGATAACTTATCATGATAGCAAAATGATCTCAAGACAAATGCTTCCTTTAAGTTTCATCAAGGGTTTAAGAACAGAAAACACAAAGTGCTGTTAGAAACTTCACTTAGCACCTTAATCTTTGTGTCTCTGCAACGTCTGTCAGCGGAGTGCGTTTTCTCACCCAAGAATAATATCATCCAGATAATATTAATGTTTTTCTCAACATGAAAATGTGAAAATATAAACATGATAACCATATACCGATGCGAGTGTATAGGTTATGTAACGTTCTGCAACTGGAGCAGTTTTATTAGCGTTTTTTTCTGCTCCCTCTGCTTGTGCTTATAATGCTTTTGTTCTTTAGGCACACATGTTGTTTAATGTTTTAACTGAAAGAAAACCCTTAGATGTCACATAAGACTGTTGTGATACCTTTCTATCAGAACCAGCATTAACTTATTGAACAATTTGAGCTAAAGTAGCTCATCTGTTTGATCGGACCACATGGACCAGCCTTCGCTCCGTGCATCAATGAGCCTTGGCCACCCTGTCGCCAGTTGACCACCACTGTTCCTTCCTTGGACCACTTTTAATAGATACTGACCCCTGTAGACCAGGAACACTCCAAAAGAGCTGCAGTTTTGGAGATACACTGACCAAGTCATAGCCATTACAATTTGGCCGTTGTCAAACTTGCTCAAATCCTTACGCTTACCCATTTTTCCTGTTTCTAGCATCAACTTTGAGGACAAAATGGTCACTTGCTGCCCAATATATCCCACCCACGAACAGGTGCCGTGATGAAGAGATAATCAGTGTTATTAATAACCCGTATATAACACATCTCCTGCGTGAGCACCAAGGATCAATGTGCTTGTAACATATGCACTACGGCTGTGATGCTGTTCATTTTCATTTCAGAAATAAATATGACTCTTCACTACACACATATACCATAATACATACAGATTCTATAAACCTAGCAAAGCTACTTATGTTAATAGTCTGTACACCAAATCAAATCAACACCTGGCAGCTTTTATGCTTCCAATTTTTTCTCTCATACACTAGAACTACACAATGTTCTCTTATTTTAAGAGACTAAAAACATTGACTACTATTTCAGATTTAAATACTGTAATAATGTACCAGAAAAACACATTTTACTATACCAATTAGCACCGAAGACCCCTTGGGCGTTGTATTGAGATTTTGCAGAAATTAAGACAAAGATATTGTGCTGAAGAGTTTTTCCGCCATCTAGTGTCAAACAACTGAATTCACACCATTTTACTATATGCACTGAATCATCTTCAAAGAAAATAAATCAAAAGGTAAAGATGCCAAGAAAGTACTAGAGTAACACTAAAATACAGTTCAGGAGAATGTAAAAATGTATAGATTATAGTCAAATAAATGAATGTACTGAATCAAATCATTGCTCCCCCTGTTTAGAGAACAGGAAGTGAGCCCGCCCAGCCTCCATTCACACACAAGTGTGAAGCTTTGTGCAATGATGTCACACCATCGCAGATACACTCAAAAACCAGATTTAAAAAACATCTGACGCAAAATCAGATACGAGTGGTTGGAAAAGGATCAGAGTCCTTTATCACAAAGAGATAAGCCAGGCATTGAAGCACTCCGATTATTTTAGCATCTCTCATGCATAAGTAACAACCGAGCTAGAGGAGCAGGCGGGCAGCTCGGCGGCGAGCGTGAAGCGGTGTTAATGAGACGAGCTTTTTAATGGAACTGTGGAAAGAGTGTGCCAAATGCAAATGCAACTTATCACCTCTCCCCGCCAACAGGCCAGGGAAAGGCATTAAAGCATTTAAGAGCAAAGAAATTACCCACAATCCTCCCCTCTCCCTCTCCATTTATCCACCCCTCTCTACATAATTTTTTATTTATCTTGTGAAGGCTTGTCATGTACAGTGAGAGCTCATGGGGGGCATTGCACAGACCCTGGCAGATGGATGGAGGAAGTAAGGCAAGAGATGAACAGACAGTGAATGGTGCTTTTCACAGAAAGAGTGTTACTGTAGTCTGAGTGGGAGCACAGGGGCGGAGGTGACATATTACTGCACTTTAATATATTTGTACTACCCTCTTTCAGGAAGACAATGGCTACATCTGAAAGCGCGTACTATGTGAGTAGGTACTACATTTGAATTTGAACGAACTTCGCAACCGTGCTACATCCACCGTGTTGTTGTTATCATGTGACCCACAATCTGGCCGTTGTGTGAGTTTTTCATACAGCACATTCATAAAAATGGTTTAAAAGCATTTGCATGAATAAACTCGTGATCATATAATGTAACAGTCAGGGGATTACAGAAAATAAATATTTACCAGTGGAGTCTTCTCTCGTTTCTAACATGGTTTCTACTAATGATGCTTGATTCAACTTCCCGCGCCCTGCGCAGATATCAACAGCGCAACTAGGTTGCCAGGTCGAGCCCACAAAGGGTTTGAAATTTGTGCAATGGGTCGATTGTATGAGTCGCCGTTTCATACAAGATCTGGCAACTGAACAACCTTGGAATAACACATTTGTGATTATTCAAAGAACGAGGTTTGGGCCATACAAATTACGGGAGATTTCCGGGAGAAATTACAAAACGGGAGGGGGGCGGGAGATGGGTGTGAAATACGGGAGACTCCCGGCAAAAACAGGAGTGTTGACAGGTATGTCATGGGATAGTAAAGTGTCCATCATATGCAGACTTCAGAATCTCGCCGGAAGTAGTAGGTCATCAGTGTACTTTTTGCCCACTGTTTTTCGAATACTTTAAATTCGGACATACTACTCTGTTGGCGTACTGTTTTTCGCATACTATATACAGGGAGCGCAGAATTATTAGGCAAGTTGTATTTTTGAGTATTAATTTTATTATTGAACAACAACCATGTTCTCAATGAACACAAAAAACTCATTAATATCAAAGCTGAATATTTTTGGAAGTTTTAGTTTTTAGTTTTAGCTATTTTAGGGGGATATCTGTGTGTGCAGGTGACTATTACTGTGCATAATTATTAGGCAACTTAACAAAAAACAAATTTATACCCATTTCAATTATTTATTTTTACCAGTGAAACCAATATAACATCTCAACATTCACAAATATACATTTCTGACATTCAAAAACCAAACAAAAACAAATCAGTGACCAATATAGCCACCTTTCTTTGCAAGGACACTCAAAAGCCTGCCATCCATGGATTCTGTCAGTGTTTTGATCTGTTCACCATCAACATTGCGTGCAGCAGCAACCACAGCCTCCCAGACACTGTTCAGAGAGGTGTACTGTTTTCCCTCCTTGTAAATCGCACATTTGATGATGGACCACAGGGAAGACTATGCAGTTTTTTACATTTGATACTGTTAAATAGACCTACAATAGCTCAAGTATAAAGCACTGTTTATTTGTCGCTTTCTTATAGTAGTTGTCATATTGTTTGTAATTTGCAGTTTTCCTTTTTTTAAACCAAAGATAAAATTAAATATCTATATTGTAATTTTAAAATTACATTTAAAAATATGAAATGACTCATATCATGAAATAAGAGTATTCACATCAGGGAGACAAAAAAGCAACAAAAAAGAAACTAACGCAAAGCTTGTCAAACACTGGGCTGAATATGAACAAAAAAAAACTATTACCTAAAAAAAAAAAAACACTTCAATGTGAATGATTCCATAGGAATGTTGTTGCGATATCAATCTTGTGAGAACAAGCTTTACCTTACTTAAACTCAAAGCTATTACCATCAAGAGCATAACAAGCCTGCCGTAGTGAATAGGGTTATAGGAATACAATACGTTGTTTTCATTTTTAAGTCATGTCGATGTTTACACGGTGTAAATAGCGCTCCTCTTCAAATGTTTATTGCCTTGGACTATTACACTGTAACTCTATGTTAGCTAAAGCACTGTAAATGTGTGCACTACACATGCTCAAATAAGCCAGGACAACAGCTGCAACTCCGCCGATAACCTGAAAAAGCCCTTTGAAATGCCTGGTGATCAATTATATCCTACAACAACTGACTACATTGTCTCTATTCACAAGGCAAAAATCATGCCACTCAGATCATCTTTCAACATTCCATGGTGTACTTCTGCGGTCGATATTTTAACATTTTTTTCCAATAAACAGATAAAGCAATTCCTCCTCATATTGCTGAGCTGACATCTCACCACGGTTTATGTTGAACAAGAGGGGTCTCCAGCGATCGGGGCATTATTGATAATCATGAATATTTAGAGCGGCAGACCTTGATGTTGCGCTCTGAAACACACCAGCAGAACAGAGAGGAGTCGCCATGTCACAGCTTCATTCTGATTAATGATAAGACTTCTCATTACATCTACATCACACAGAGCCACTGCATGCGGCTTATAATTCACATACAGGGTGTAAAACTGATGGGTCGCAGGTTTGTTCTTTTAGGGCAATAGACCCGCAGAGAAAAGAAACAATAAATGGAAATAATAACATTCCACTAACCATAAAAAAGTGCATTTATGGAATAGCAAAATAAAAAGGCTTTTCAGCTTTCTCATGGCAGCAGAAAACCTGTAATCTCTTTTGTTCCAGAATATTTTTTTGTTGTTAAATACAATCCAATCAAACTGTCATCATCTGTCACATTGAAATATAATATTTGACCAAGAGCTTGTCCAATGTGTTAGGATGGTGAAATGAACTACTGCTGTTGTTTATGTGAAAGGAACGGTACTTTATGTTACGGTACTTTACTTTATAACGGTACTAATGAATAGTAAAGGCTAGTTTACTACAACAAAAAAAAACATAATTCGAACTTGTATGATTTCCCTTCTCCTGTGAAAAACAAGATATACACTGAGTGTGAATGGTGACCACGGCGCTCAAGCAAAAAAATGTAACTGATAACATAAATGTTGGTCTGTTCATTACACAAACCTATTGTGAGCTTCATTTCAAGTGTCCTGAAGCCATATGAACTACTTTTGTGGTTGTATTGTCTTTTTGGAGCTTGAAAGTCCCTGGTCACCAATCTACTTTCATTGTATAGAAAAGAGCAGCTTGGACATTCTGCTAAATTTGTCCAAGTTCTTCTACGTTCATACATTTGGAACAACATGGATTCAATAATTAAATGATCAATCAATCTTTTAGTGAATGTTTTACATTTTGTTAAAATTGTGTTCATATCCAAACATTATTGTTAGTGTTAAATAAATATAAAACCTCCTGCAGTTAGTGCTCAGTGCTGTGGCACTCGCGCGGTGACTCACTCATTATATTGAACAGACACGTTCAGTTTTTAATTGTATAGTGTCTTCTCCAACTCAGTCACAGTAATCAAGTTGGTGGCTTTGGGAATGGCCTCACAGGGCTGTGAAGCATTCTGGGACTTGTAATCTTTCATCCCCATGAGACAAAAATACATTTTGGGCCCTATTTTAACGATCTGAAACGCAAGTGTCAAACCGCGAAGCGCAAGTAACTTTGTGGGCGGGTCTCGGCGCTGTTGCTATTTTCCCGGCGAATAAATGGCTCTTGCGCCCGACACAAATCTAAAATGGGTTGATCTGAAGTAGCTTTATTATTCATAGGTGTGGTTTGGGCGTAACTTGAATAAACCAATCAGAGCGTCATCCAACATTCCCTTTAAAAGCAGGTGCGCAAGTTCCATTATGGATTGCTATTATTATGGTGTATTTACCAGGCGCACGCCAGGAGCGGTTCACAGCCGACGTGACTGATGTTCTTGTAAGAGCAGTGAAAGACAGAGAAGTTGTGTTGTATGGGGATGGGAGAAACCCACCCGAAATAGCGTCGGTTAAACAGTTTTTTCAGTTTTTCAGTCGATTGTTTTTCCTGGTTCTTGACGGACAAACCAATTTGTCAGATGTCCTTATATACATATATTTCTTGCCACTATTGGGCAAACAGGTCTGATCCTTAATTACTACAATTAGCCTGAATAATTTGTAAGCTAGATTTATGCCTATTTTTTCACATCTTCGTGGCACACCACAATGATTTCCGTCATCTCATGTGTTAACATTTTTTTAATGTAACAATTTATGATTTGCAAAAATAACTGTTGCATCTGTGTAGATTACATGAGCAAAGTGTATGCGCGTCGTGCACGCTATACATTATGGTCAAGCATGCGCCCTTAAAGGACAACTCTGGTGAGAAATGAACCTAGCGGTAATTAACAGATGGTTACAGAGTAGATCGTTCTCTGGGATGCGTTTTCATGGAACTCGAATGTAAAGAGTTTTACCTTTAAAAACAGATTAGCTTATAACACTAGTCTATGGGGCACAGAGTAGTGAAATTAAATCGCTAGTTAATACCACTAACAAGGCTAAAAATAGCCTCACACTAACACAGTAGCATAATGAGGGTACCTACATGCAAACCAAAGCATTGAGAACTTTGATAGAGTACAAACAGTTTAATAAGAAGACAGTTTATAAACATAGTGCATTACGCGTTCACGGACAGGCGCCATCTTGGAAAACAGTCTCGACTCATCGAGCGACGAGAGCTCTGCTAAGTGATGAACTGTGACTTTGAATCTCATATGGTCCGTTGTTTCCAGAAGAAAACACTGAACACAACAGAGAAAATAAATAAATAAATAAATGTCCATGTTATTACATTTCACAAACTTAATTCCTATCGACCAGCTCACTTAGAACAGCACTCGTAGATCGATTCACCGAGACTGTTTTTCGAGATGGCGCCTGTCCGTGAACGCGTAAGGCACTATGTTTACAACGTATCTTCTTATTAAACTGTTTGTACACTTACAAAGTTCTCAATGTTTCGGTTTGCATGTAAGGACCCTCATTATGCTACCGTGTTAGTGTGAGGCTATTTTGAGCCTTGTTAGTGGTATTAACTAGCGATTTAATTTTACCACCCTGTGTCTACCCTGTGCCCCATAGACTAGTGTTATAAGCTAATCTGTTTTTAGAGATAAAACTCTTTTCATTCGATTTTCAAGAAAACGCATCCCAGAGAATGATCTACTCTGTAACCATCTGTTAATTACCCCTAGGTTCATTTCTCACCGGAGTTGTCCTTTAAAGTAGCATAATGAACAACGAGCAACGCGCCACTGACTTAAGGCTAGGTTTTTTTTGGTCAGTGGCGCAATTGTTTAATGGAACAGTTAAATAGCACCAGGGATTGTTTGCACCGGAACACGCCTCCTTTTTTGTGCTGATCGCCCAGGAAGCGCAAGTTCATTCAATAGTTTAGCTACGTGCTTCGGTGGAGGGAACAGCGTGCTTTGCGCGGGTGCAATGAATGACACATGCGTCGGTGTACAAAGTCAATTGCGCTGGGTGCAAGATAGGGCCCTTTCTGTCTTTTCTCAGTCTAGAAAGCACCAAATTCTAAAATAATTTCACATTTCTACTACATTGATGACCCAGTTTAAATACAGATCCATCTTCCCAGCACTGAAGTACCCCTTTAAATACCCCTTTTATATTTTTAGTTAAACTTTAGTTTATGCTAAACATAAATATATATACACTGTAAAATGGTTGGTTTTTGTTGGTTTAACTCAAATTTTTAATTTCAATAAACTCAAAATTTTAAGGCAACCAGGTTACTTACTTTTTTGAGTTGATACAATGAAGGAAATTTGTTAAATAAATAGAAACTCAAAATATTATTGTATCTGAACCACATAAAAAATGTTTATAAATCATGCACTATTTGGTATGTTTCACTGCGTCATCAGAAATAAAACACACACAATTACCCAATATGCTTACAAAATCTTTTAATAATCTTTTAATAAAGGTTGTCGAATCTCAAAAAAAAGGTTATTGTTTTAACTCAAAATTTTAATTTCAATGAATTCAAAATTAAGGCAACCAGGTAACTTTTTTTCTAAATCATTTTTTACAATGTATATATTTTTTTAAAAATAATGGCAAAAGCACTAAAAAATTACTAAAACTTAAAGATGTGCACAGTGTGTAGTACCTGTTGACAGAAATGCAATATAATATACATAACTATGTTTTCAGTGGAGTATAAAGTCCTTACATAAGCTATAAGCATATACACCTCGGGTCCCCTTACAGTGAAATCGCAATTTTGCGCCGTCTTGTTTCTACAGTAGCCCTAAACGGACAAACTTCTCTACAGAGCTCTAGTCAGTCTCTGCTCACTCCAACAACGACATTTTTTCCCCGTGCCGGCCCCCATAGCTTCCCTGTGTGCTCCGAAAGGGAGGGTGAACGTTTTGTTATTGCGATTCACAACCTCACCACTAGTAGATAGCGCTTAAATGTACACACTGCACCTTTAAAACTGAAATAAAAATATAAAAATAAAGGCTAATTCAAAATATTAACTACACTAGTACACAGGGCTTTACATTAACACCCGCCTGCTATTTGCGGGTGGATTTAAGCTGTGGCGTGTAACAGTCACTCCCACTAGCCACTTTGGCGGGTTGAATTTTAGCGTAGTTTTCTCAAAAGAAAACTGTTATAATCGTGTTCTGCATTATAACCAATCATGCATGATTCTGTTGAGTTTATGAATGCAATGTCTAATAATCTGAGGCATTCAGATGAGTCATGAACGCATGAGTCAGATGTACGTGCGATGTACATAGGGGATTCATTCCTCATACAATGATTGACTGTTTTTGTTCAATTTCAATATTGATAAAAGTTTCAAACAAAGATCACATCAGAACCATAGAATATCTGATGTGACTGGCATGAAGTTGGCTTGACGTTGGACATTTGCGAATTTAGGAACCATCTCTAAAGTTACATATGACATTGATATACACATTTCTAACTTCATAGCATTTGAAGAGAATGACTTACAGTCATGAAACCAACGGTAAAGTGTTCATGTGGGTGTCAGGTATGATGCAAAACTTTTAGATTTTTATTATTTAATTAAATAAACTGTCAAATTCACTAACCTTTCACACAAAATATGCATTTTACCAGGCTACTGTATGGGCTCATACCCAAAATATGCTAGATTTAAATATGCATAGGTGATAGAACACTGGCGAAAACATTGCTTAATGAGAATAAATTATATGTACACCAACAACACCAAAAGAATTTAGTCAAGCAACTGTTAGTGTTTATCTGTCTAGATTAAGGAGTTTTACACACAACCTAATCAGAGCTAAATAGGCCTATTTGGTGACCTGTCATGAACAAAAACATTAATGTCAAGCCCTGCTAGTAAATAAATAATAATTAAATAAAAAAGCAATGTCGTGAAATAAAACCAGTTTAGAACAACGGGTGTAAAGAGAACAAATCCATACTGAACTCCACACAAACATCCAAATCACAGCTTTGTGGTGACATCTGGGCATGTTCATACTTCTGCTAATAAGACAGTGTAGTTCAGAGAGAAAGAGAGATGTTCAGGGATGAATAGGAGGATTGAGCCATAATTACTTTGACAACCTGCCTCCACACACACACACACGTTTACACTTCAAAGCTTGAGCCCAGGGGAAACTTTTCTATTAAGTGTCCAGAACATGTCAGGGCTCCGATAAGACACACCAATAAGATGTACCACAGGATCCTCGGGCATGGGCCGACATGTGTAACATCACACACACACACACACACACACACACACACACACACACACACACACACACACACACACACACACACACACACACACACACACACACACACACACACACACACACACACACACACACACACACACACACACACACACACACACACACACACACACACACACACACACACACACACACACAGTTTTTCAGACCACTGTCTGCAAGAACACGACCAGTGTGATGCGTAACTCTTACAGACTAGATAAGGTGGCCCCTCTAGGGGGACACAATCCCTACAGGACCTGAATAACTGGATGAGAAAAAGTGGAAGATGGGACAAATGAAATCAAAGAAGCCAATTTCACCCATCAAGAGAACAGAAGCATGTTTCTCAGACAGGGACTTGACCAGGCTTTGTCTTCCTTGCCTGTGGGACTCTGGTAAAAACTGGTCAATTAAGGGAGATAAGAATAAAAGCTATTAAGTTTCCCTTTTTTAACTATATTTATTTATTGTAGAATTTTGAGCTAGCTTGGCTGTTTGAACACAGATAAATGTTTGATAAAGCTAAGAAAGCAATAAGCCACAAAAAGCTACGTGTTAAATTGATGGTAAAATGACTGTGATTGTAAAAAATAAGTTGCTTTTGGAATGTATAAAACAGCTGTAACTGCAATTAAACAGTTAATTAATTAATATATACATACATATTTTTTATTATAATTATTAATATAGATATATTTTATCAAAATAAAATTGCTGTTGCAACTTGGCAAACTGATATAGGATTTTGGGTCTCAGATGTCTTTTTTTAGTCATTCATATGGTTTCAAATCAGAATTTAGTCTATATTAGAATTTTGATTCAATTTTATTGAATGCTAACTAAGGGTGCTCCGATCCGATCGTCAATCACAGGAAGCAGTACCTGCCGATACAATCACTGATACTATTTGAAGCACTCTCTTTACTGTAGAATTATTTATAGGGATGCTCCAATCAGGATTTTTACAGTTATTGAAATCACATGAATATATATTCAATATTTCAATATATATACAATATATACCCAGTCGTAGCATCAACTGTACAGTTCAAAAGTTTGTGATCTGTAAAAAAAAAAAATGCTAAAAAAAAGGTTTATTTTGCTCTGTAAAAAAAAAAAAATACAAAATACAGTAAAACCTGTAATATTGTGAAATATCCTAACAATTTTGTATGTGAATAAATGCTGTCAATCACTTAAAAATGTTTTTACTAGATTCATTGCATTGTTTTCTATGATTAATCGCAATTAAATCACAATTAAACACACTTAATTTTTTAATATGAATGTTTATAAATTTGAATATTGTATAATGTAATTTCACATGTAGAAACAACATTAAGACTGTAGCCATATATTTTATATACTTGTTTAATCTTATCTTTTATGAATAACTTTTATGAATAATCTTTTATGTGTCACTTTTGATCAATGCATCATTGCTGAATAAAAGTATCAATTTCATTAAAAAATATATATTAAAAAAATCTTACTGATTGCAAACTTTTCAACTTTTGTACAACTACTTACAGTAGTTGAACAGTAACACTACTAACATTAAAAAGCCTTACCATGGTACACGTAAAAAAAGGTATCACCATGGGGTGCCATATGTGAAAACCAGATGATATGATACACATGATAATATTGGAACGACGTTTTCTGCCAAACTGCCCTTAAATTCAACTCCTGATAACAACTGACAAAGAAAAATCGAACATTATGGACAGCATTTACATCGCCTGTGTGTTTGTATGCGTCATTATCCTTCTGTCCTGAAGTGTTGTGCTGTGCTGTGCTGAAGTGTTTGTAGAAGAGTCTCACCAGCTGTTTGGCTCTCTCAGACTCCTGCCGCGTCTGTACTCGCTCTCTCTGCACCGCTCGAGTGATGTCCTGCCGTGCTGCCTCTCTCTCCTTGCGCGCGATCCGAGCCAACTCCTCCTGTATAATGGCCTGCTGCTGCTCATACCTGTTCAAGCACACACACACACACACAGCTTTATTTGCATGCCTGTTGCCAAACCATGATTCACTCACTGCAGTTCTTAAACCGACCACTGAGAGTCAGTGTTTTGTCCTTTGTTCTTATGCTTTTTTCAACTATGATTCACACTTGAATAGAATCCAGGAAAGTATGAGTCCCCTTCTAATTTACAGTGCTATCCTCTTGTGGGAACTACTAGTACTCATATTTATGAGCATTTCTTTAGACATTTGCCATTAACACTCATATTGTCAGTTTACAAGCATAATAAAGGATACATAAATCATAAATGTGAAAATGCAAGTTGAATTTTAAAATGTCAGCTTCACACGTAATTCAGGAAGTTGGAAAGACTCCTCAGAGCTCAAATTAAATGTGTGTCATGTGGGTCTGTGTTTAGCAATAATATTGCTGTATCAAACCAGAGGTGGACAAAGTACACAATTTCATTACTTGAGTAAGTAACAGTAAAACTGGTTAAATATTACTCCGTTACAAGTGAAAGTTGTAAAAACTGATTTTTACTTAAGTAAAAGTAAAGTATTATTTGTTTTCAGAAGTACTTAAGAATCAAAGGTAAATTTCCTTTTCTATGTCAACACATTATTTTATTATCGTTGTATGCACATTGTGCCATCATGGTTTAAGCCAGTCAGTGATGTTCCATCCGACATACAAGCATATGAATAAATTAAACTCATTTAAATACTTGTATAAAAGTTACAAAACCCTTTACAAAGCTGCTGTCACTTTAAGGCTGAATGCACGGATCCAATACACTGATACACATCTGATATTCTCCAACTGTTTACCTTCACTTAAGACATAATACATTTTGTTTATGTGATTACTTGCTAAAAAATGAATATTTTGACATCCGTCTTCTTCCATTTCGCTATTATAGATCAATGTTCAAAAAATGCTGGGAAATCATTGCACTTCACGTGACCCTACAAGAGTGATTACTGAAAGGATTTCAGCAAAACCCCAAACACCTTTTAAAGAAGAAAAAAAATCATCCATTGACTTTCAAAACTGCTACAGAAACGACCTTGACAGAAATGCAAGTGTTAAAATGTATTAATGTTTTATTAATTAAATTAATGTTAGAGTTAAAAAAAAGTTTCCAGAAAAAAAATACTCAAGAAAAGTACAGATACTCAAAAAGCGTACTTAAAATCAGTACACAAGTAAATGTACTTAGTTACTGTCCACCTCTGCTGTTCTGAGATGTTAATATATTGTTGATATATAAACAGTTTTTCAGTCCAAAATCCTGTCTTGGTGTGCAATGCCAAAAACTAGACTAGAGCAGGGGTTTAAAACCTTTCAAACGCAACAGACAATTTAAAAGGCAACAATATATTTTAATTTAAAAACATTTTCATTTAAATTGATATGCTATACCAATTTTGATGAGATGTATGCTATTGTGTATGAGATGTATATAATTATTTCATATTCTAGATTTATATTCTTGTAATTCTACTTTGGTTTAATATAATTCTCATTTAATGAATTTAATATAATTATTTATTTTTATTGTAATATTTTTATTATTTATTTATTATTTTAATTTATACACAGTTTTTCTCCAAACTTTTCCAAGGACCCCCTTGGGCACTCTCAGTTTGAAAACCCCCAGACTAGCTTACCTCTTTCTGAGCTCCTCTTTAGTATCAGGAAAAGTCGTCCTGGCCTGTGTTTTTGGAGGTTGTGGATTGTCAGATGTGCTGGACGTTTGAGCCTGCTGACCTGCAATGTTATAGAAAAACGAAAATAATTATCGCTAACATGCATTACAAATTAAATATCTCAATAACTGCATCTCATAAGCACACAGCCAGGCATATAAACTGCAAACATTTATGGACATACCATAAAAAATATATCATACCTAGGTTTTCTTTATTGTTGGCAGGTGGTCTTGGATCAGCACTGACATTCCTCATGCGCTGTAGGACGTCTTCAGACAGCTAAGAACAAGAATGTATAAAAAAAAGACTGACTCATAATTTAGGCTAGTATCGTTCTGGGTTTTTTTCTTTTCTTTTTTTTCTATCTATAGCCTGACAAAAAACAATGCATAGCACTTGTAGTTCTACTTTTTTAATTTGTCGTTTTTAAAGCTTAATCATTCCTTTTGGGGAATCATTGCAGATTTGTAAACACACAATCATTAATAAGTGTCAGTATTTTACTAGCGACATTGAATAAATGATTCAATGACTAACACAACACTATAGCTGTCAGACGATTAATCGCGATTAATAGCATCCAAAATAAAAGTTTTTGTTTGCATAATATATGTGTGTACTGTGAATATTGTGTTACACACACGCATGTATATATTTAAGAAATAATTTACTTATTGTAATATTTTATTTTTATATAAATAGTATATACTATATTTATATAAATTATATTCTATATAAATATGTATTTTTCCTAAATATATACACATGCATGTGTGTGTGTGTATAATTTATATATATGCATAAAAAATAACACAATTATATTCTGTAAACAAAAACTTGCTAAAAGATTACCCACGCATAACGTCCATAGTATTATATATACACCTGCCCTTAGTTTCAGTTACACTTCTGCACACCTGAGGAGCCACTGGAATAGTAAGGAATCCGTCCAACACAACTTCTAAAGCAGAAGACTGGACTGCCATTAACAATAGCTCATCTGTCAATCACACGCGGAACGCAGACACTCGTCTATTTGTGAAATCTGACCGATACAACATTGTGGCCTGTTTTTACCATCTCGTCCAGTTCATTTAAGGACGTTCGGCTAACCCTATAGCAATTTCACGCAACAAAGTCCAGCGACACCAAACATAATCGAACATAACCAGTATGACTTGAAGGTAATAAAAATGGGATGGTGTATTACCTTCACTCCACGCAGAATCCTCACCCTGTCATCCTCATCTAGGCCGAAAGAAACTCTCCTGGCCGTGCTTTCTCCGGATCCCATCGCTTTTTGTAAGCTTCGTTAATGGATCTTTAGCAAAAGATAAACATGCGTATCCTTTAACTAAAATGAACACAACACATTTCTTAAATACGCCGATATGTTTGACAGATTCACATCTTACCGTTGGGAAGTGGCAGTTTGTAAAGGCAGTATTCTAAAACGCTATTGGCGAATGATATTACAATGAGCCAATTAAATGTCAGTATATATCGGCGACTGGAGAAAGGGCTTCTGGGAGTTATAGTCCATAAGACTCTGCGCTTATTTAGGCTACTCAAAAACCATTAGAGGGGTCTAATGTACTTAACAAAAAAACTATTATGAAAACAAGTAACTTAATCCAATACACATTGTTATATGATTAAAAACTGTGCTTCTCCAGTTATGAATCAAATAGCCAAATTCCTAAAGCCCAAGAGGTTAAAAGATTTTTATTTTTTTTTTAATCAGTATAATTAGTATAGTGGGTAAGATGTTTTAAAACCCTTCAAAAACATTATATGGATAAACACAAAATAGTGTTTTATCTTGGAATATAATTTTGGCTAAAAAAAACAATGAACTAGGCTACATGATCTGATGGCTTGATAGCAACTGGAATCTATATAGGTGAAAATGCATTATTTTTATTTCAATATTAACTGCTTTTTTAATCATATGAAAAGAGCTTTCTAAAAAGACCCATACAAGATAAATAACATCAATGTTGGCTACTTGTATTCTGGAAAAATTAATTTGGTAAAGTTAAATAGTAGATTCCTCTACAATGTATGTTGTTCGAGATAAAAGGGAGCAATGATATATTATTAGCCTATTTTTAACACCTATAACACAATATTCATGCAATCGGAAAAAGAAATCTTTAGAAATCTCTTTCAGGTATTGATTTATTCTCAAATGCCATCATACTCCACACACAAGGCATCTTAAGCAAGTACTGTACATATAATAACATTCCCTGTTTTACAGACAAATCACAAGAAAAAATGTTTCTATGAAGCAAAAGACAGACTTGAATGACAGAAAGCTGCACACTAACTTTTGTGACAAGGTGAACAGTGTGCACAGTAATCAATTTCCTTAACTTTAATTATAGCGCAAATATTAATAGTAAGAATATTGAAAGAGGTCTGTCCGTTATGCAGAACCGATTTCCATTGAGAATGTCCCAAAACTCCCATCTCCAATGTGGCACTGATGCAGAATAATCACAGGACTAACTTCTATGACCATGCATGTTCCCTTTAATTCAACAGCAGAATTATAATACAGTGCCTCAGGTAATTACAGTGCCATCAAGGCATTTCGGTCTAATGGCTAAATGTCTGGCACAACACCATGCATTTAATTAAATATTTCAAAGACTTCTTTGTAGGAAAATTATTTGAAAATGACTTAAAATAATTATTAAACATGATACCATCACTGTTAGACAGAGAGCGCCACAGTAGGACTGTCCCAGAGAAAGTAAAATGAGGCAGGGATGACAGGGATGAAACATTGTAACAGCTTCAGTGGACAATGATTGTGAATTGAGTACAGAAAATGAAGGGCTTGTGAACCATTATGATTGGGTGAGATTGCACGGGGGCGTGTCTATGAGTCATTGACTGACATGTTCTCCACTTTGTTCTCTATATCAGCGTCACCACCCTGTTGTTTCTTCTTCTTCCCTCCTTCATGCTGTTTCTTCTGCTTCTTGGTTACCTCCTGGTCAATAGGGGCTGGCTTCACAAACTTGATTATTTCTGTTAAACCTGAGTAAATAAACCACAATATTGAGATCTTATAATCAGAGGAAACATGACAAACATACATTAAACAGCCATCTAAAAAGATTCACTCATAGCTTACATATCCAGGCTACGACTAGTGGGGTCCGATTCCTAAACAAATATGACTCTTCTGAATCTATTTTTTATAGTGAATCAAAAACATATACAGGTCCTTCTCAAAAAAATAGCATATGTGATAAAAGTTCATTATTTTCGATAATGTAATGATAAAAATTAAACTTTCCTATATTTTAGATTCATTGCGCACCAACTGAAACATTTCAGGTCTTTTATTGTTTTAATACTGATGATTTTGGCATACAGCTCACGAAAACCCAAAATTCCTATCTCAAAAAATTAGCATATCATGAAAAGGTTCTCTAAACGAGCTATTAACCTAATCATCTGAATCAACTAATTAACTCTAAACACCTGCAAAAGTTTCCTGAGGCTTTTAAAAACTCCCAGCCTGGTTCATTACTTAAAACCGCAATAATGGGTAAGACTGCCGACCCGACTGCTGTCCAGAAGGCCATCATTGACACCCTCAAGCGAGAGGGTAAGACACAGAAAGAAATTTCTGAACATATAGGCTGTTCCCAGAGTGCTGTATCAAGGCACCTCAGTGGTAGTGATGGCGAAGTGAAGCTTTCTGAACCAGTGAAGCTTTCAGCACAGTTGTATCAGAAAAAGTTTCATTACTCGAAGCTTTTCAAGTCAGAGCTCAACGAGGACCTCTGCTGGTGAAAGTGAGGGAAAGCGCTGTGTCGCAAAATGTTTTGCAACCGACGCATTATCTAGAAGCAAAAAGTGAATTAATGGATTGATTCATAAATTAATCAATATATTATATATGACATTATATGACACAATCTGTTCCATTGCATACTCCTAGTAACTTAAACCAATAAAGATATGATTTTTGTATTGTGAATGTGAACATTTTTCCTATTTGTAAACAAATAAAACTCAAGAATAAAGGAAGTATGCTAAATAAATGAATGCACACAAGGAAAAACACACACTTTCACATGATTATAGAAGGATAAGCCTATAATTGTCTCTAATGTATGAAGTCATAGGCTAGTGCGGATTAAATAAATAGATAAATATATGCGGCAGAACAAAAGCCAAATAAATGATAAACTTTATTGGGCGAAATCAAATGAAAGTGTTCCCACATTTCAGAACGCCCTCTCTTTGCAACAGGGTCCATAACAAACTCGCGCAATACAAAAAACCCGCTCAATGCAACGCAATACACCTCACAGGCACGCCCTGTGTCGCGCATTCTTAAACCTTTCCGAATCAGTCACGTGGGTGTTTGTGAAACGAAGCTTCGGACGTCATTGGTCACGTGGTTTTGATAGAACGAATCAAGCATCGATACAAAGCTTCACAGAAAATAGTTTCATTTTTTTGACACACGCTTCGGAGCTTTGGTGTCACTGTTAACATCACTACTCAGTGGGAAGTCTGTTTTTTGCCACACTTTTTCCCTCCCACACTGCACAACGAGAAGAGGTGACCGGACCCTGAGGAAGATTGTGGAGAAGGACCGATTCCAGAGTCTGGAGTAGAAACATCCAGAGCCACCGTGCACAGGCGTGTGCAGGAAATGGGCTACAGGTGCCGCATTCCCCAGGTCAAGCCACTTTGGGCTACAGAGAAACAGCACTGGACTGTTGCTCAGTGGTCCAAAATACTTTTTTCGGATGAAAGCAAATTTTGCATGTCATTCGGAAATCAAGGTGCCAGAGTCTGGAGGAAGACTGGGGAGAAGGAAATGCCAAAATGCCTGAAGTCCAGTGTCAAGTACCCACAGTCAGTGATGGTCTGGGATGCCATGTCAGCTGCTGGTGTTGGTCCACTGTGTTTTATCAAGGGCAGGGTCAATGCAGCTAGCTATCAGGAGATTTTGGAGCACTTCATGCTTCCATCTGCTGGAAAGCTTTATGGAGATGAAGATTTTGTTTTTCAGCTTGACCTGGCACCTGCTCACAGTGCCAAAACCACTGGTAAATGGTTTACTGACCATGGTATTACTGTGCTCAATTGGCCTGCCAACTCTCCTGACCTGAACCCCATAGAGAATCTGTGGGATATTGTGAAGAGAAAGTTGAGAGACACAAGACCCAACACTCTGGATGAGCTTAAGGCCGCTATCGGAGCATCCTGGGCCTCCATAACACCTCAGCAGTGCCACAGGCTGATCGCCTCCATGCCACGCCGCATTGAAGCAGTCATTTCTGCAAAAGGATTCCCGACCAAGTATTGAGTGCATAACTGAACATAATTATTTGAAGGTTGACTTTTTTTGTATTAAAAACACTTTACTTTTATTGGTCGGATGAAATATGCTAATTCTTTGAGATAGGAATTTTGGGTTTTCATTAGCTGTATGCCAAAATCATCAGTATTAAAACAATAAAATACCTGAAATATTTCAGTTGGTGTGCAATGAATCTAAAATATATGAAAGTTTAATTTTTATCATTACATTATGGAAAATAATGAACTTTTATCACATATGCTAATTTTTTTAGAGGGACCTGTAGTACGATAAGTGTTGTCCAATTCCTGAACGGTTGACTCTTATCAATCGGTGCTTTATAACAAATCAACAACACGCAGCACGACCAGTGCTGCTTTATTCCCCAAAAAATGACTATTATGAAACATGCAGTGCAACCAGTGTTGCCTGACTCCTGAATAAATGACTCCTACGAGTCGTTTTTTATGGTCAATCATAAACAGAGTATGACAAGTGCTGTCAGTTTCCCAACAAACTCTTTTGAGTCTGTTCTATTTTTGAAAATCTAAAACAGAGGGTGACCAGTGTTGCCCAATTCCCCAAAAAAAACTTGTTTTCTTATAGTGAATTGGTTCTTTATAGTAGGCAAATTCAAGGTAAACTGATCCATACTCAGAGGTGCTCACCTGGAGGCATGAATGCCTTGAGAGGTTCAGGAACAATAATCCCTTCCTCTGTCTGGAAATTCTCCAGGATAGCACAGATTACGCGAGTGGTTGCGCACATGGTCGCATTTAGCATGTGCACAAATTCAGCCTTTAAAAAAACAGAACAATGGTCAATCAAACCAACCTCAAATGGGAAATACAGATTAACCAACATCTTTTCTCAGAACAACGGAGTAGCACTGCACCTTGTCCATCATTTTCTTAGTCTGCCCGTAGCGAATGCGCAAGCGGCGAGCCTGGTAATCTGTGCAGTTTGAGCATGACACAAGCTCTCTAAAAGCCTGGGATCCCGGGAACCAAGCCTCTAAATCCAGCTTTTTACTAGCTGCGTGGTTCAAAGCGCCTGTGAAATAAAAGCAAACAATTCATTTAAAGCTGTTTTATGGGAAACTGAGAAAAGCTCTCACTGTTTTCCAACAAATGGTTTATTAGCTTATTAGTTCCACTGGTGCTCTCGATGGAATAAAATGGGCAATGCGAACAAACCTGACACAATGTTGACGATGCGGTAGGGGATTCCTAACGACTTATAAAACTCTTCAGCAGTTCCAATCATCTCATCAAACATCTCCCAGGACTTGCCGTCATGAGGGGAGGCGTACACGAACTGCTCAATCTGGAAAAGCGATGGAAGGTGTTTGTATTCAAAGAGACTGTGATTTCATACTTGAAAAATGTTGTTATTTAACAAGATACTTCTAATTAGAACCAGATTTTTTTCAAGACCTTTACTTACTGCAAAATTTGATTGTGGTCTATTTGTTGTGATGAAATAATATAGTCATCTAAAATAAATATTCCACTGTTCACTCATTATTTTCATGATAGAATTGCTCGGACCTTCTCAAACTGATGGACCCTGAAGATCCCTCGTGTGTCTCTGCCGTGAGAGCCCACTTCCTGTCTGAAGCAGGTGGACAGGCCGGCATAGCGGATGGGGAGATCCTCTGGCTTCAGCCACTCATCTCTCAGGAAAGCTGCAATTGGCTGCTCCGATGTGGCAATCAAATACTTTTCGTCTACTGTGTTGTCGTCAGACTTTTCGCTTCCCTTCCCGATCACCTAAACAAATAAATTACATTAAATGCTTTGTTTATGTAGATCAAGTTTGGTTAGTTGCATTAAGTAGTTCTATCATGATAATGTCAATTTTTATGGAACTAATGTAAATATAGTATATAAATCAAAAATATTTTAAAAACACAGGGCTCCAGACTTTGCCCAACTGATAAGAGCAGTCATTTCTGTTTCATATTTTCGCAACATCAAATGGGAACGGAATCGCAAGTGAAATTAAACCACTCTAGTTGTTTAAGCTGTGCTCATGCGCTGCGCAGACCACTTATCAGCTCGGAGCAGAACAGAAGCTCAGAACATGATCACTTGCAGGTGATCTCCATGACGTGACAAAGTTACTACAAAGCACTTGGAGATCCAGTAAGAAAACATTTTAATTTGCCACAAAATTGCTAACATCATAGCGAGATCTAGTCGAAAGTGCTGAAATTCGGAGTGGAATTCTGTTATAAACCACAAATATCAGATCAAAGAGTGCTGACGTGGAAACAAGGAGAGACAAGGGGCTTCACACTTTTTCCAAGATTTCAAAGCTCTAAATATGATCCTATTTTAATTTTAGTTTTTAATGTGATCATTTGTTTACTACACAGAGTTTAAAGATTTATGCCATTTCTACTACCCATTAATGGAAAAGGATAAGAAGTCACAGTCACATGCAAAGCAAAAACTTTTCTTCAAATTGTGCCTGAATTACAACAACAACAAAAAAACGATTAAAGAGTGCTCCTTTTTATTATCACTGAAGCTATCTGTTAGTTCAGTATGAGATTATAAAAGGGCAATGATACATTTAATAAGAGTAGAATATAGGGATGTCACGGTACCAAAATGTTAGTAGTTGATACCAATACCATAAAAATTTGGCAGTAATCATTATAAGTAAATAATACATAAACATTATGCTATTTAAAATTAAACATTGTTCAAGTGTTGTAAGTCGCTTTGGATAAAAGTGTCTGCTAAATGCATAAATGTTGTTTAAAGATCAAGTGAAAAATAAGCAACCATCTAGGCATAATTATTATTAGTAGAGGCATATTATTATTACACAGAGACGTAGCAAATCGTAGCAGCTTAATATATACTGTAAATTTCTTCACGTTACACCGAACCTTTATTTGACCGGTTATTTTTTGTGTGTGTGTGTGTGTGTGTTTGTGTGTGTGTGTGTGTGTGTGTCATTCACACAGAACAGCAGAACATGCAGGAGAACTATTTAAATAGTATTTAGTATTTTTAACTTGTGACATCCCTAGTAGGATATTTACCTTTTCCCTATAAAAAATTGTTTTTTGCATGTTACTGTTATTAATAAAAGTTTAGTGCTTCACTGTTAAATTTCAATTCAACAAACATGTAATATTATTTTATGATTAAATTAACTTTGATCAATTTTCCCCCAGCGCCAGCATCTGGCACCGGTTCTATTGCTCTCAAGTTAGTCTGGAGCCCTGATATATAAATAATAATGGATGAGACATTACAAGAGAAAAGGGCTATATGAAAAAACAAGGGTTGTGATCAGGCATTTAGGACGCACATTAATATAAGAAAAGCCTTCCAGCGCTGGTGAGACCTGAAGTGAGAAAGCCTGAAAATGGATGCAGAGGATCGTTGTTTTTGCTCCGTACATGAGTAAGACTGGTTTTGCAGTGTTTCACAGAACCAAGATATGTTCCTTTTTGTGTTCTTCCTTGTTGTTCGTTAGTTATCTTTGTTTATTTTTTGCAAATAATTCATTTGTGTTACTTCATGATAGAGAGATTCAAACTTGCATTGCGTGTTTGTGCATTTTGGAGGCAGAGCAATGAAGGAAGGGGTGTGAAGGAAGAAATCCCTTACTGTACCTCTAAAACATGGTTTAATTTAGTGGATAAAAATAACAAAATACATTAAAAGGTGAAAAAGTATGAAGTAATAGATTAAGGACAAACCTTATAGAGCTCCTCGTCAAACTGGCTGAGCTGAGCGACCTCCTGCATGACTTCTTTCCTCATGAAGAAGGGTGTGTATAGCATGGTGTAGTTCTTGCTGTACAGGATCCGCAGTGCGTAGTTAATTAAAGCCTGCTCCAAGAACACTAGAGGCCCCTGAAATACCACAAAGCCAGGAAATTGAAAAATGGGTGCTTAGTGCTTTCGGGCTTTTTTATTTCAAAGAACTGACATCAGAACGAATGTTTCCCACATGCTCAGAATTGAAATGTTCAGATGTGGTTTACATGGAAACAGTGCCGTTTTACTTCAGTTCCCCCGCTTGCTCAGCTTGACAATCCACAAATATTTAATTTTAAGACAACAAACCTTTAGGAAGTATCCTCTGCTTCCAGCCACAATGGCTCCCTTTTCCCCTTCGTATCCATCCACCATGACAACCAGGTCCACGTGAGAGTACTTCTTCTGCACGGTGCAGTCCCCCCAGGTGCGTTCCACCTTATTATCAGCATCCTGAGGATAAGAAACAACTCCTTACCTTAGGGCGTTTACACGACAACATTTTACTAAAAACAGATGACAACTTTGTCAAAACAATCCACATTCACACTAGCATGCAAGACCAGAAGTTGGCGATGTCACTGTCAAGAAACACCCCATGAACACGCGATACGCACGTGTGAACATATAATACCCATACACATGACTTTACCGTTTATAAAAATTCCCATTGTTTGTTTTCATGGAGATGGTAAAGGCATAATTTTCAAAAACCTTGCACTTTGAAACCCATACCCATTTTCAAAAGCCTATGTTTTTAGGCCCCAAAATGTATTATTCTTATTAGTCCAACAAAATACTAGAGCGTGACTTTGTTTTGTCCATGCAGTGCATCTCTACAAAGGTTTGCAGGACTGACCTAGTGCATATAAAGACACCCACTGTGATCGACGACTAAAACTCACCTCATCGTTGCTGATGGGCACAGAGGGATGCAGGAGGTTGCCGATCTCTCTCAGGTATTCAAAGCGCTCCGCCTCCAGCTTTAGACGATCACTGTCTGTCTTCAGCACAGCCTCTTCCACCAGTAACCGCACCTTCTTAATCTGAGTCACTGTGAGGGGCTGCCAGACACAGGATGGAGAATTAGTGCTCACAGATGGGTTGCTTGTGGATCATTGTTTGATGGGTATCCATATCAACACTTCAGCTCAAAAAAATCTACAAAAAAATATTAGGCAGCAAAAACTGTTTTTAACATTTATAATCAGAAATGTTTATTGGGAACCAAATCAGCATTTTTCTGACGGATCATGTGACACTGAAGACTGGATATTCATATATTATACAAAAAAATATATATTTATACATGTAATATTTCACAATATTACTCTTTAATGTTATTTTTGATTAAATAAATGCAGCATGGTGGGCATAAGATACTTCTTTTAAAAACTCATAGTAAATTTGACATTTTTTATGAGAATTATACAATATTGCTCGACTCACTGATAATGTTTCTCCAGTGAGAGCTTCTAGATTCTGAGCCTCTTCTGGAAGAGTGTCGTCATCACCAACTGGCTCTTTCTTCTGCAAAAAACATCACAAGACCAGCAAGCAGAACATTATTATTATTACTCAACGATAACAGATCAAAACAAATATATGATGACAGCTGCTTTACGTACCTTCATCTTTTCCCCGATGGCTTTGCTGCACAGATTCTTGGCCTTGTTTAGGTTATCTGCAGTGAAGCGACCTGGAGGCATAAAAAAAAAAATCTAACATCAATGCATATCACTGATATACTTGCAAATGGTCGGGCAAGAGTAATCCTACAGTTTTGTAAATTTTACTAATATTTGAATTTTGAATTACAACAACTAAGAAAATGTGTACAGAATTCAAGAGAACTGAATTTATGTACAGTAGATGTATTTCTCATAATATCATGAGTAATTTTTACAGTACATTGTATCAGCATATTTTCACAGAACTAAAATAAGGACTACAATACAATGCAATAAAGTAATTTTATTTAATCCAGCAAGATGAAACTTAAATAAAATTCTTAGAAATGCTGCCTTGACAACTGAAATAAAATAAGTTCAAAATTAAAATGAAAACACTATATACCGACCGTATACACTAATTCAAAATATTCAGATGCTAATATATAAATAACTGTAAATCCAGCAAAAATGGAAGATGCTGATGATTTATACATATTTGTGTTTTAAATATATATCATTTCATTTCATTTTAAATTGAGAATTGGAGGGAGGCTTAAATTAATTGTAAAGTATTCCTTTCACTTTGTCAAAATAATATTTCTTAATAGTGAAAATCATTCTTCATGATTTTGCCATGGACATGTTCTTGTCAGCTTTAATAGATATCACCCAAAAGCATAATAAGTGGTATCTAAAGAATGAAGCAGTTAATAGATAGATTACTTGCTCCTACGTGATTTATGTTTAAAGGAAAAATTCAACCAAAAATGAAAATGATCCTATAATTTGGAGGATGGCTTGAGAGTAAGTAAACTATTCCTTTATTACGTTAAGTTGCGATAGTATTTTTTCCCCCTATTGTGATATATAATATTCAAGTGAAACATCTTCTCGAAAAAGAGAAAATGTAGCGTTGATTTTTTATTTTTATGTACTTGATTTTGTTCATCGGAACTCATTGGATCCTTGGACGGTTGTGGTTTGTTATTGGTCGATCTCATATGTGAGTGACAGGTTGTCCCGCCCTCACGCCAGTAAACATGTCATCGGAGTAGAGATGTCGCTGCAAGTGGGAAGGGAATTGTATTTTTATTAAAGATTGTGAGATCATTTGTAATAAATTGCAATATTCCAAAAAGAAAATAAGAATTGTCCATTTTGATTTCATGGTGACTAAAGCCACCCTAAGTCCTTAGTCCGGATAACCACACCGAGCTTAAATATCTTAATAGTGAGACTTTTAGATTGATTAAAGGAATAGAGAATGACATTCCTAATACTTTCACTTTAGCTGCATAAGTAAGAACATGATGAACAAGCAGACAACAGCACTGACAGTCAGCAGCTCCTCCTCCTCTGACATTGAGATTGCATCAGATCCAGCCGGCTGATGCTGCGACACGTTTAAACAACACATACTCATACCTCTCATCCTCGAAAAACACCCGATATAATTATAAATTAATCTAAATATCAGATATTAGTTTTATTAACCGAAGTAAACCATGTTAATCACACTGACAGGTGGGTTTACCTATTACTGCCAATGCTAAATGCTACTCCAGTACACCGGTAATGCAGGTCCTGCACGTTTCTACCCATTTAAGTTTGATTTTATTAAGTGTTATAGCACAAGCAGTGTGTGTTTCCAATTGTAAAGTATTAATGTGCATTAAAAGACATTTTATACTTGTCACAATCTGTTCTCATTTACAGTCTGCCATGTGTTTCATTATTAGCTTTAGCGTTAGCCGTTACTCACATTTCCTCCATTCTGTATCCGCCCGGGCGAGTTTATCCACCAAAGACACATCCTTGAACCGTTTCCTCTGGGTTTCCCGCACAAGTTCAGGATCGCCGCCTTTGTCGGTGCGAAACAGGTCTAAATCGAGCACCATGATGCCTGTGGACGCGTTGTGCAGTGCGGATGAATGAAGGAAAGGAATATGGAAAGTATGGAGGAATAAGGAGGGGAGGCGCTAGAGAGCAGCTGCTTATGCATAATAATTATTATGCTGTGGCGAAGTACCGAATCGAAGGATGAGCTAATTAATATTAATTACTTTAAATTGAGCAGCCACGCGTAAGCTAATTCATAATAAGCTGCTGCTTTTATTTTCTAAAGTTCAAAGCAAAGAGAGATTTATTTTAAAGAAATAGCTTTTTAAGGACTAACGTTACAACAAAGAGGGACTACACAAGCTTCCTTCCAGGTAAGTGACATCACTAACCCTGAAATTTACATAAACCATGCCCTCTGGAACAAAGGTGGCATTATCATGACTTGAAGATAATAAACTCCACATCAGCTACAAAATCATCAACTTACCCACCCAGGGCTTGACATAAACGCTTGTCTGGGACAAGTGGATTTCTTAAAGGGACAAGTGAAAGAGAATTTTACTTGCCCGACGGACAAGAGTCTGATTAAAACGGCAATAACAAAAAAACTAAACAAAAAAAAACGAACAAACGAACGAATCACCAAAATGCAAGAATGCTTCTGCATTGATTTAGTGTAACACGAGCACCGCTCACATAGAGAAATTGCAGTAAACATTCAAAATTCATCATTCTTGAATCTTGATGAATCAGTCGTTTGAATGAATCGTTTGAATAAATGACTCAATGACTCACTCATCGAAGGTATCATGAACTGGCTTTTCTTTTTTTATACTGTTGTCTGAGGTCAACTAATGATGTTCGTGTGGTTTTTACATTCAAAAACATCATAACTAATAAGAAATAGGCTATTTTCTACACTGGTTTTGAGGCTGTCTCCTGAACGCTGGGTTTTGATGGGACGTGCCGAAATAAAGACTTGGAAGTAAACGACCACAAAAAGGTTTGCATATTTAATAAGCTTCAGCTCCGCTGTCATATCTATGCCCCTATCAGTTCACATGAGGGAGAGATTATTTTGAAAGCGGCAACTGCAAATATTGTCTTGACCACATCACTCGTAAAAGTCTTTATCAAGCAAACACAATGATTTATTTCTCATCCACCCGTGATTGATTGGAACATTATTTCTGTATTACATAGCACGATCGGTCAATATAAATGCAAACACACACACGTGCGCAACCAGATCAAGAAAGAATTTCTGCCGACAGGCTTATGTTTTGTTAGCCCATCTGGAAAACACACAGCCCCGGACTACTATTACTACATTTAAAAAAGACGTTTTACTCACATAAGTTTGTTGTACCATTCCTGGCGGATCCAATATAGAAGCACAACATTGTGTCTGCAAATCCAGCACTTGAGGCTTGTTTACAAATGATTCCGCAGTGAAATGAAGCGAACACACATACGGTCTTACCCACGTGAGCTGGAACTTCTTTAAAAATAAATGAAGTATCACACATTCCGAAGGAAGCTCATGCAGCGACAGTGTTCTTCCACAATATCTTGCTATCTTCTTCCATATTGGTATTGCTGCTGGCTAGTGATCCGAACAGCTCCATGAGACGGTGGGCGGGGCTACTGAATTAGATGCGCTGTAGTGGTGTGTTTTGTAGCGATGGCGTAAGGATGAAACACACGATCGGTTTCTGGGCCTGGTGTCTATAAAAGCTTTTCTTTTACTAATAAGGAAGTTTTCAACTCTGAAACTTACAGGATAATCTTATATTATTATGACCTTTTATATATCAAAAGCTGAAGGGAAAGAGGATTTCTTAATTCATCAGCCCTTTCAGACTCACCTACTTTCATATACTTTTCAACATTTAATTTGTTTATTCAAAAATATAAATCTCATAACATTATTCAATGCACTTGTAATTTTTCAGTGTAAATAATTAATTTTTGATTGGTACCAGTCCTATAGTGTCTTATTTTAATTTAATGTATAGATCAAATTTAAGAATATAATTTGAAACCTGAAGCCTAGTCTATGTTTAATAAGATTAGGGAAATGCCCTGTACAAAAGGTAAAAATATCACAAATATGCAGATTTGAAATATGTCAAAGCTGATTGAACACTGGTGAGAATATTGCTCATTAATAAGTTATATTTACAAGACAAAAACACACACAAATCGAACTTTTTTCTGGACAAGCACATTTTTTACTCAGACAAGTGAATGACCGATTTACTTGTCCAAAGGACAAGCACAAGAACATGTCGAGCTCTGTAGCCATTCAGGAACATCTTGTTGCATACACATTGTCACTTCTTCTTCAGTCTCTCCATCATTGTCCAACTTGAGCAAAAAGGCTGAACAGTTTCAGATCTTTTCAGTGTGTGTCTGCATGGGGTAATCAGAGCAGCTGCTAACTAGAGTTCTTGAATCTTGAAGCTCCGTGAGCAGCAGCTCGTTTGCATTTAAAGGGACACGCACAAAAACTGATTTTTTTTTTGTGCTCATCCTCATAAAGTGGTGACATTTTAACATGCTATAAAAAATTATCTGTGGGGCATTTTGAACTAAAACTTATTCGCCCACGAGTCAGTGGGCGGGGCTTAACATAATGACAGCCAAGTTACGCTTGCGTGCTTCTAGTAAACACAGAAACTGGAGAACAGCGGTCTTTCGAATCAGCTTTGCCCGCGGCTCTGGAAGACTTGGAGTTAAGCTTTTCTCTGAGAAAAGAACAAAGAACGGCACTGAAGTCATTCTTAAGAAGGGAAGATCTGTGATGAGTTTTGCCGACCGGATGTGGCGAAAGTTTAAAGGACAACTCCGGTGAGAAATGAACCTAGGGGTAATTAACAGATGGTTACAGAGTAGATCGTTCTCTGGGATGCGTTTTCATGGAAATCGAATGTAAAGAGTTTTATCTTTAAAAACAGATTAGCTTATAACGCTAGTCTATGGGGCACAGAGTAGTAAAATTAAATCGCTAGTCAATACCACTAACAAGGCTCAAAATAGCCTCACACTAACACAGTAGCATAATGAGGGTCCCTACATGCAAACCGAAGCATTAAGAACTTTGTAAGAGTACAAACAGTTTAATAAGAAGATACTTTATAAACATTGTTGTGCATTACACGTTTACGGACAGGCGCCATCTTGGAAAACGACTCATCGAGCCACGAACGCTGTGCTAAGTGATGAACTGTGACGTGTAATCTCATATGGTCCATTGTTTCCGGAAGAAAACACTGAACACAACGGAGAAAATAAATAAATAAAAATAAAAATGTCCATGTTATTACATTTCACAAACTTAATTCCTATCGACCAGCTCACTTAGAACAGCGCTAGTGGATCGATTCATCGAGACTGTTTTCCAAGATGGCGCCTGTCCGTGAACGCGTAATGCACTATGTTTATAAAGTATCTTCTTATTAAACTGTTTGTACTCTTACAAAGTTCTCAATGCTTCGGTTTGCATGTATGGACCCTCATTATGCTACCATGTTAGTGTGAGGCTATTTTGAGCCTTGTTAGTGGTATTAACTAGCGATTTAATTTCACTACTCTGTGCCCCATAGACTAGTGTTATAAGCTAATCTGTTTTTAAAGATAAAACTCTTTACATTCGATTTTCATGAAAACGCATCCTCTACTCTGTAACCATCTGTTAATTACCCCTAGGTTCATTTCTCACCGGAGTTGTCCTTTAATCTTTCAAATAGCTCTGTTTGGTTGTAGCGCTATCCAATTGCGTGCACGCCGTGCAGAGAGAGTTTGAAAGACAACCGTTTATCCCGCCCCTCGGATTGAGCCCTGTCTATGGTGAGTTTCCAGACCAAACATCTTGATGTGGGTCTGGCTTGTCAGGCTAGCAGGGAAGTGAACAAGTATGAAAAAGCTCAAATAAGTGCATCCATCCATCACAAACGTAGCCTACTCCACACGGCTCCGGGAGGTTTCTGAAGCAAATCGATTGGTTTGTGTAAGAAAAATATCTATATTTAAAACATTAAAAAAGGAAAAATATCCACCAGGCTACCTTCCATATAAAACAAGCAGATCACAGAAGCCATTTACTACCCCCCACTGGTAGTCAATGGCTGCCGAGATCCAAATATCTTCCTTTGTGTTCAGTAGAACAAAGAAATGTATACAGGTGTGGAACAACTGAGCTTGACTAAATGATGACAGAATTTTATTTTGGGTGAACTCCTTTAAGGTAAAAGTTTAAAAAAAAAAAATAACATCAGTTTTCTGTGTAACACTGAAGCTTGTTTTTTTGCTCATCTTTGTTGGTGTTGCCAATTTTCTGAAAAGCTTTGCCAAGATATTACAAGATTTACTGGTGATGGAATTTACGATTGAGTATACTGAATTGTGGAAAGATGTGGTGTTTGAAATCCTTGCCAAAGATTAATCAAATGCAAGAAAAACTATTTTGTGTAATACATTTGATTCCAAAGTTTTATATTCGTAAATCAAAGCTTTCTAATAAGGTCAGAGTGTACATCAAACCAAAAACATCACACATGAATCAAATAAAATGGTCTTAGCAATTAACAAAAGCAATTAAAGTTTATTTGCAAAACATCCTGCATTCACATAAACATTTTATGTAAGAGTTTATAGCTTATATTCTAAAAACAGATGTTTTACTGCACAACTCGCTAAGATGTTTTTAAATGTGACAATTTCCTTGTATAATAATAATCGATTATGCATCATGAAAATATGTAGGTATAAAAAAAGCCTTGCATTATTATAATGTAAGACCATGGCACTGGCATTTAGTCAAGATAAAATATAATGATAATTTCCCTTCATGTTATACAAACAGAGATAACAATAACACTCAATGTTGAGCAACTGGCCTCGCGAACAATATAATAAGGTAATTAAAAATAACACTTCATATAAAAAATGATACAATTTAAAGTCATTCACTACAATAAATCAATTGTCCTCTTGAACATTTTCAATATTTTTTCCCCCATTTAGAAAGATTCTAATGGAAGTGCATGCAAATATAGGAATATTCACTGTAACATGATGTTTATGATTAATGAACATAAGCAGGAACTACAAAATTAATAGACATTTACATGAAAAATCATTCACAGCATTCGGCAACCTCACTGTACTTCAGGTTCCCTCTCATTTGTTTTTCACAACAATCTAAAAAGAAGCCGATGCAACGGATATAAAGTAGATGGTGCTTGTCTATGCAAAACTCCTGTGTGTGCTCGAGGTGGTTGCTAGGGTGTTCTGAATGTTGTTAGGTGGTTGCAAGAGTGTTCTGGATATACCTACTGAATATGGCTCAGACCTACTGAATATCAGTACTTTAAGTGTGCATATAAGTACCTTAAAGGAACATAGTAGTACCTTAAAGGTACATATTAGTAACTTTTTGTTTTTGTACCTTAGGGTACCACCCCAGTGACAGGAATGTACCTTTTTTTCTGACAGTGTACACAATAATTCAGCTTATTTATTTTTTACACTAACTCCTTAGCCCAATTTAAAAAAAACATGCTTGGAAATGCGTACATTGCGTGTGACATGAAGTCCGTACAATGTATGTGTAATTTCATAGCTCACACACATGCTTTTATTTTATGTTAGGCTGCATCCAAAATCGCATATCTACTACTATATAGTAGGCAAAAAACAGCATGTGACAAAAGATGTCTGAATTCACAGTACTCATAAACAAGTAAGCAAAACCTACCTGGATGACCTACTACTTCCGGTAAGATTCTGAAGTGGCCACGGGAGAGGATTTATGAATGCCAGTGAAGTGACGCAACTGACACTGTAGGTCACATGATAATGACAACATGGCGAATGTAGTGCGTCCTGATTACATTCATACTACACACATGCATACTACATAGAACGTACTTCTTTACCGTTTATGAAGTAATTCAAATGAAGTACCTACTCAAGAGTGTATGCGATTTCAGACGCAGCCTTATTATTATTTTTATTTGCCCACAAGATGGCAACACTGGCCTGGAATGTTGTTTCACAGTCAGAAAAGCAATGGAGGAGATAGAACAAGAGTAGCCAGACTTTCAGACTGATGGCAGAAGGTCTGGATTCTATCGCAGCTTTCATTGGTCAAGGACCGTCCCAGAGGACGTTTGACCCACATGTAAAGCAACCAATCACAGTTTGTTCTGTTATGCGTCATGTTGAGGGGCGTGAATGCAAAGTCAATGTCCCTACAATAACAGACCGGCGTGCATCTAACAAATGATTCGCTCGAGAAGGTTGTGCAAGTGTTCTGCGACAGTGGCATCGCAAACCTCACACACTTTTAAAAATCCAGCGTTTTGATCCTGGTTAGCGCTCATTGTCACAGTTGTGAACACGACTGATTTCCTCTTTCATGAGGGGGCGTCATGGTGGCTGTGTATCCAGGTGGACCGTTAAAGAACATGACACACGTCTCCAGGAAATCCTGTAGAATTCAACCAATCAGATGATGACTTTGAAACTCTTGAAGTGTTTCCTATTTTGTGTGCCATATGCTTCAGACTTTCAGCCAGCGGTCCACGGGCGTGACGTCTGAGGCTGAGACTAGAAAAACAACAACAAGCTAAACTACTGAAGAGTAAGCAAGTCAGCAAGTGCTTGTGTGAGGGGATTAAGAGTGCAAAAGACCTTTTTCGCTCGCATCTTTTGAAGAGGAATAGTGCGACAAGGACCTGGACAAGGATGAATCTTTCTTTTGCGGCAGTTTACGCACACTATCAAAATGTGTTATACTTTGAAAGGCTATGTACGACTGTGAAAAGAAAATCTAAGTATACTTTGGGGTGTGAGTCACCATTAGTCGTTCAAGCTCTTGAGATCTTTAAGAAATTATTGGAATTCCTACATGTTCCTCTTCGGTCGGCTCCTTGGAAATCTGTGCCTTGGCCTCCTGGATGGCCAGCTGTAGTGCAGCCCCAGCTGGGAGTTTACAGTATCCGCTCTCTGAAATATTCTCCACCTGTAGGTAAACTCCAGGCTTCTGCAAAGCCACTCCGTGAAGATGGGAGAAGAGCAAAGGCAAGTCTTTAGTCAGGGTGTACCTTGAAGCGAGACCTAGTGCCGCTGGGATATCAGACTCTTGCGAATACTCAAAAATGGCCACCATGTATTTGGAGAGGTCTAGACCCAATGCTTTGGCCCGACACATCTCCTCTCCGATCATGGAAACAGAAGCTAAGGTGGTGTTCTCCAGCGGTTCCTCATCCTCAGACTGGTTCTGCTGGAGACCTCGGGAGCAAACGACCAGGGCAAAGTCACACTCCTTCATTTTCCTGCAATACCACCCCATACTGCCCTCCTCCATAATGCTCAAGGCCTCCCACATGTCTAAAAACACCTAAACACAAAAATGAGAATTAGTAATAGAGATAATTAAGTGATAAAGAGTCAAAATAACCATGTATAGACATTTTTTTATTTTTTTATTCATGGAATTCATTTAAATCACGTTTTTAAATGTTTATTTTATCCGTGTGTGTGTGTGTGTGTGTGTGTGTGTGTGTGTGTGTGTGTGTGTGTGTGTGTGTGTGTGTGTGTGTGTGTGTGTGTGTGTGTGTGTGTGTGTGTGTGTTGGGGGGGGGGGTGCTTGTGACATATGAGGACACTAATGTGTATAATGACATAGGTATGACAAGGAGAGGGTGAAATATGAGAACATTGGCCATGTCAAAATGATTATAGATCATACAGGAAGAATTTTTTTAGAAAGTAAAAATGCAGAATGTTTTCTGTGATGGGTAGGTTTAGGGGAAGGGGCAGTGTAAGGGGATAGAAAGTACGGTTTGTGCGGTATAAAAACCATTACGCCTATGAAATGTCCCAACAATTCACAAAAACAAACAATAAATGGCTTAAAATTCTCATTAGTATTCAATATAATTCATGTCTAATAAGCTCAAACTAAATGTTTTTGTAGAGTTTCATGACCCTTTAAAAACTGGGGGAAAATGGCTTTAAAAAAACTACACTCAGCATGCATTGTCTGATAATACACTTACTTGAGTAGCCATGTGCTTTTGTAAAAAAGCAGCAAGTTGCAACACGACTCTGACATGGGCAGGACCATCATTACTTGAGTAGCAAATCAGGAGGCGAGGGGGACGGGTGGTTTTTTCCAGCAAAACACACTGTCCTTCACCCAGTTTTTTGTCATAGTACTGTTCGATGATTTCTGACAAATAAGAAATAACATAATTGGCCATTAGTACAAAACATATACATCTTAATCTGGGTTCACAATGTGAGATGTTGGCCACATGGTCGTATGAGACCCATTTTGTAAATCCTAAAAGATTCCTCAGATCCTAGGCCAAAATCTGAAGTCTTTGATTGTTAGTTTGAAATGTTCTCCAACAGCAAAATTTATGTTTTGGCAATAAATTATATTTACGCATAAAAGAGCAGAACTTTCTTTGCAATAAGTTTAATTAGTAGTAGTAGTAGTATGTATACTTATAAATAGTGGCAGATACTATTTTGTACATTAAACGTTATGCAATAATAAAGTGTAAAAAAATCATTGTTTTTTTAAATGAATGCTACCACAATATGCCCTCTCTACACCTACTCCTAAACATAACCAATAAACACTTAAACACTTAACCAATAAATGGTTTAAACAAAACAAATATAACATTAGAAACGTTATATTTACATTTAGAATAAATTCTTAATTTATGGTGGGAAAAAAAATGCCTTTCCAGTCTGATATCTGTTGTCAAGGCCGTAACCATGTCTTTTTTTTGGATGTGCATGGGGAGGGGAGGGGAGGGGGAGTATTGGTCTTATTGGTTTAAATAAGAATGATAAAAGTTCCAGTTCTATTGTAGGTATGAAGTAAACTATTTGCAAATAATATATATATATTTTTTTAAATATGCCTACCTAATAAAAATGCAAAAAGTTTCTTGTCATGCCAAATTCAGTTATGATTACGAAATGTCATATGCCATTCGATTCAAAATGGTGAAATTTTATTAAAAAATGTGAAGTAGTTTGCTTCACTTGATATCACTGCTGGTCGCTAAATGTTTTATTGTAAAACAGTTGTCAAATATTAAAAGTTTAGCTACTTACATCTTACAGCTCACTCTTTCACTGCTATAAGTAAAGTGTTGCATTGGAATTCACAACTAACAGTAAGCCCCGCCTTCTTTAATTTGATTGGCCATCAGTGAATATGTAAATCAGTGAAATGTGTATTAATTGGCAACAGTGACAAGTGCGAGTAATGAGGTCTCTGCGGAACAAGAATGGGGGTTTCTAAATTTGTGAGTGTTTTCAAATTGATTAGTGTGTATATAAATCACGCAATGAAAATGATCTCCTTCACCGGACCACACCTCTAAACCCTACCCACACTGTGACGTGGGCTTAGCAGGTAACAGTTGAAAACGTCCCTCTGGTTATGGCCACGCCCACTAATGTGGTAACACCTATTACTAACCTGCAGAGACCTATACTTGAAAATGTTTTAACATTTTACTTGTGTCATCCTAGCAACAAACAGAGTGGTGTGTAAGTGGTTGCTTCACACGCATGGTCTTTTTTCCAGTTTTGTTTTCAAGACAAGCCATTTTTTTGCTAGCCACCTGTTCAGTCCCGCCTGTGAATGCAGTTCACAGTCACTGAACGTGTCACGCGGGTTAATGATGTAAAACTCTGGATGATTCTTCTTGTGCGCATCTGTTTTTAACACGTCTTGATTGCCGCACAATCTGTCATTAATGACAACTGAGATCCTAAAGTGTGACATGGCTAACAGCGGGGATCATGTTCATAGAAGAAACAGTTGTAAAGGATTATTATAATTTGTGCAGTGTACTTCCCAAATTAATTTGTAGCCTTAATTTATGGCCCTGCTATATTCAACACATAGATAAATAAAGAGCTGAACACAATGTGTTTCTTAAAGGAATTGTTCACCCAAAAATGAAAATTCTGTCTAATTTATTCACCCTCAAGTTGTTCCAAACCTGTATGAGTTTCTTTCTTCTGTTGAACACGAAAGGAGATATTTTATGTTCTTCTTTATATCTTCCTTGTGTTCAACAGAAGAAAGAAACTCATACTGGTTTGGAACAACTTGAGGGTGAGTATATGATGACAACATTTGCATTTTCTGGTGAATATCCCGTTAACAGTTTTGTCAGTGACCAGTATGTCAGTGAAGTGCAATCACTTATCGATTTGCTATAAAACTCGAACCTGGTCTCATTTTGGTCTGGACTTTTTTCTTCATCAGTCTTTTCCTGTAGACAACGGTGAAGGTGAGCACTGCTGTAGCAACAAGCAAGATTCCCACCGACAAGAGCACCATCAGTGAAGGGCTTTCTCTGAAGTTGGAGGTCGACGGCTCTGATCGTGAGAAGGGGAAAAAATACCAAACTGATTATGACAGTGAAGTCTTAAATGTAGGTTTCACTGGGTGTTGCCTCTTCAAAAGCTGCCTGGCGTGTTGCTCCACATGTAGTTACTTTACAAGCTGAAGGCAAATCACTGAACACATAACACATTTGTGTTCAATGACGAGGAGGAAAAAATGTGTTCAATGCTTTGCCTTGAGCGTGTGCAGTTAACTACGTCCTTAGAGTTTAAATCAGTTTACGCTGTGATCTTTTTATGATTGACAGTTCAAATTTACCTTCAGACCTATGTTTAACTTCAACCATGAATGTTTTCCTGACTGCATCCACGACATCAGCAGCAATCTGGAGGAAAGAAAAACGCAAAAACAACTAAACGTGATAAATAAAGGCAATAAATTGTACTTGAAAATGTCTGCAATAAAACACACTTGAGAGTCATGTGTTTACAAAGCGACAAATATTTGCAGAAGAATTTTGGCACGGACTTCTAAAAGGTTGTGACTGAAATAATGTTCATTGACAGTTTAATTATACAGTAGGCTAAACAAACACACACCCATTTAATCACACGCTTGAAGACTCACCTCACAGGTGTAGTTTGTACCTGCTTGGAGATTCTGCAAACGGTACGTGTGATGCGTCCTGTTGAGACTGAAATCCTGGACATAAACAAACATTATTCTGGGAAACACTTTATTTTAAGGTGATGTAGTTACATGTTTATATAGACATAATTACAAGCAACCCTAAACCAAACCCTAACTGTAACTCTATTATAGTAAGTACATATAGTAAATTAATATTAATCAGTACTTATTTGAGTAAGTACAAAGTAACTACGTCACAAAGTGTAACCTTAATTATTAGGTGATACTACAATAACTGATAAAAATGACACTTAAATAAATAACAATAATATATGTATTTTAAAGTCTATTACAGACATTGTTACTATTGTTTTATTTCAAATATGTTTTATAAAAACCCACCGGTTTGATGCTTGAGTGATTTCGCAGCCCTCCTCCGAAACATGATGAAAAATACTGATGGACTTCAAAGTGCTCAGGTGCAAGGTTAAAGGTCACATATACATCCTGCTTCTCTTGGTGGACCTCGACGTATTTTGGATACCAGTCTATAATGAATGACAGGACACACATGAACGCACACATCTGAGGACCATGTGCCTGATCAACAGAAACGCGGCTACAACACTCACCTTTCTTACACTCTTCAAGGCCATTTTTTTCAGGACATGCTGAAAACACACAGAAGCATTTTGTCAAGTTTATTACAGCTCCAGCATTTGTCAACTGCCTGTCTAAATGTGCAGCGGCACAAGTTGTTAACATGACTATCGCTATCAACTACACTGTAAACCCGAACGTTCAAATTAATTAAATAGATTAAGTAGTGTATACTCAAAGTTTTAGAAAAAGTTCTACTAACTTAATTAATTCAAGTTAATGTAACATGGTCTTCCTTTTGAGTAATTTTAACTAATATTTTTTTTGATTAAATGGAACTTTTTGTGAATAAGTAAGCATAACGTAAAAACATAAATTAAATGTAACTTAATAGAATTAAGTAATTACATGCTAAGAATTAAATATATAAACTTAAGATTTCAAGTTGTATGAACTCAAAATTGTAAATAATTAAAATAGCTCACTTCGGTTTTGCTAAAATGTTGTTTAAATGTAGTATTAACCTGACTTCTATGAAAGAACAAAAGGAATTGCAATTCTGACGAGCCATGTTCAGTAAGAACTTTTGGATTTTAAATAAAAAATTATGAATAAATGAAAAACTGTAAATCCGAATAAGTTACCAGAACTCAAAAAATTGTGATTGTGATTGGCCATTCAAGGAGTTCTGTCTGGCAACAAGAGAACTAATTCACTGATTGGAGGACATTTATAAAAGGCGGTCCTTTTCGCCTCGTCTGTTGGTGATTCAAATTAAGATGGAGACTTTTTAATTGTGTGCAATCTTAAATTCAGGAAGTAAAAATTTACTTCCTGAAAAGTTACTAAACAGAACAATAATATGTGAACCAACTTACAACTAACCGGATTGACTTTATTTCTGTTTTAATGAAAATAATAGTTTTGTTGGAAGTCACCATGAAGGAGATAAGTGTTTGCTTAAGTTGGGCTCTTGACTCTTTGACTGTATAATATTAGTAGTTCTTTGACTGCTTTGTGTTTGTGAGACACATTTGCCGCAATGCATGTTGGGACCCATGGAAGATTTGATTGGTTGTACCCAGCATGGTGAAACAACACAATGACAACACAAACCTCAACAAAAACTTCAAACCTCAATGACAACAAAAACTTTATTGCCTCAATTTATTTGATTTCTGGTTTTTAATCAAAATGAAACGCTTACTTTGTGTGAAAAATGGTTTCTTCTCGTAGAACTGGTCCCACTTCTCGGGGATGGGCAGTGCCATGACGGTTACGACATACTTGGTATCCAAAGACAGATGGGTGAAGGGATCTGAGTGATACACCTGTGAAAACCATCAAGAAATACATTAGATGATCTCATGACTTATATAAGTTATATAATTACAGAAACACTAACTATTTTGATAAAGATGCTATACACTAGAACAAAATGTTCTATCGGAGCTACGTATTTGGAACCCCTAAAAGGTTCGATATACAACCCTTTTTAAGTGCCAAAAGGGTTCTTTCTTATCTAAAAAGGTTCTATAATAACAAGAAAGAACCCTTTTGGCACTTAAAAAGGGTTGTATATAGAACACTGCAAAAAATGCATTTCTTATTTAGTATTTTTGTCTTGTTTCTAAATATTGTAACATTCTTACATTAAGAAACAATTTCTAGACAAGTAAATTTTGTCTTGTTTTGGGGGGGTAATTATGCAAAAATAAGAGCGTTTTTGCTTAAAATAAGCAAAATAATCTGCCAGTGGGTAAGCAAAATAATGTTGTTTTAAGATTATTTTGCTTTATTTTATGCAAAAACTCTTTTAATTTTGAGTTATTTTCCCCCAAAACAAGACAATTACTTTTGCTTGTCTAGTAAATGCTTCTTGTTTTAAGAATTTTTAGATGTTTGGACTAGAAACAACACAAAAATACTAAGAAAGAATGTTAATTTTTTTTGCAGTGAACCTTTTAGGGGTTCCAAATACGTAGCGCCAATAGAACCTTTTAAGGTTCTATATAGCATCTTTTCTTCTAAGAGTATAGGCCTCGTTTTTTCTGATGCTACCAAATTTGTAGAGTTTATTTTGAATTAATTGTTTTATAGCATACCCTCTGGGCATGTTCAGGGGTGAGGGACAGATTGCTACCCATGAGAAAGAGCTGACATGAGACCTGAGATCCACCAAGAGCCTGGAGGGTTACTTGAAATCCACGTAAGAATGCAATACCTGTGCACATAAATCAAATAATTAGACAGATTGATTTAGAAGGACTGATAAATTGGTTGATTGACTGACAGACGGACGGACGGAATGACAGACAGACAGACAGACAGACAGACGTAAATACATCGCCAGGCAGATCTATCCATTGACAGACAGATATAGACAGACACCTACAGACAAACAGTCAATCATTACCATATTGGCTTGGGTTCCATGACACAGTAATGGCATCATATGTTGGATCTTCATTGGCTTCAAACTTGATGTGAATATTGCGTGGTGCTTTAACATAATGCTGGCAGACCTCTGGGGTTTCCTGGCCTAGAAAAGAGTGACAAGGCCAAGGAACGCAACCTGGCCGAGGAGAGGTGTTACCACACAGCTGTTGTTATCTTAATGACATGATTCTTAAAATGTTTTTCATTACACAGGGTACACTGCCGAAAGCTATAAATCTTTGAGATGACACAAAGTTAAAACAGCAGAGAAAGACACTTTGATATACATAAGACATAAAATCCTAACACACTACTCATGGAAAAACAGCTGAGAATCATACATGATATGTAAATTATGGTTCAAGCAATGCCAAATATGAGTGATTCCTGGAACTGCTGCAAACAATTAGAGTGTAAAACAGCTTGTCTTGGTTAGTGAAATTACCAAAACAACTAGAGGTACAAATGCAACAAAAGAGAGTAATTATCCTACATCACGCAAAGCTGAAATGTAACCATTACAATGACTGTCCAGTCATAAGCAGGTCTAAATACATGAAAAACAAAGATGTCATCCTTTTGGAATGTCAACACTATTTGCTGTGAAAGGGAAATTTAAACACATTTCACATGCTATCATTTAGTGATGCAGTGGATGGATTACAAAATGTACCGCGAAAAGCATGCAAAATAAACGAATGTCAGTTTGTTTGCATTGCGGGTCAAGCTCTGATTGATTTCAATGAAAAAAGTTAAATCATTTGCATTTAATTGCAGCTAGCTAAGCATTAGTTTTTAAAAAATCCCTTGTTTTTTTGTGCTTAAACCTTGAAAAGCAACCTATTTAATTACTGACCCGATTCCAAATAAGTTGGGACACTGTACAAATTGTGAATAAAAAAGGAATGCAATAATTTACAAATCTCATAAACTTATATTCTATTCACAATAGAATATAGACAACATATCACATGTTGAAAGTGAGACATTTTGAAATGTCATGCAAATATTGGCTCATTTTAGATTTCATGAGAGCTACACATTCCCAAAAAGTTGCGACAGGTAGCAAAAATGAAAAATGTAACTGTACATATATAAGGACCAGCTGGAGGACCAATTTGCACTTAGTAGAGTCAATTGGCAACATTATTAAAAGAGCCTCTCAGAGTGGCAGTGTCTCTCAGAAGGCAAGATGGGCAGAGGATCAATTCCCCCAATGCTGCGGTGAAAAATAGTGAAGCAATATCAGAAAGGATTTTCTCAGAGAAAAACTGCAAAGAGTCTAAAGTTATCATCATCTACTGTGCATAATATCATCCAAAGATTCAGAGAATCTGGAACAATATCTGTGCGTAAGGGTAAAGGCCGGAAAACCATACTGTATGCCCGTGATCTTCGGGCTCATAGACGGCACTGCATCACATACGGGAATGCTACTGTAATGGAAATCACAACATGGGCTCAGGAATACTTCCAGAAAACACAATCCATTAGCCGTTGCCAGGTAAAACTCTATAGGTCAAAAAAGAGGACCATATCTAAACATGATCCAGAAGCACAGGTGTTTTCTCTGGGCCGCGGCTCATTTAAAATGGACTGTGGCAAAGTGGAAAATGGTTCTCTGGTCAGACGAATCAAAATTTGAAGTTATTTCTGGAAAACTGAGACACCATTTCATCCGGACTAAAGAAGACAAGGACAACCCAAGTTGTTATCAGCACTCAGTTCAGCATCTCTGTATGGGGTTGCATGAGTGCGTGTGGCATGAGCAGCTTATACATCAGGAAAGCCACCATCAATGCTGAAAGGGTATATCCAAGTTCTAGAACAACATATTATCCCATCCAGACGTTGTCTTTTTCAGGGAAGACCTTGAATTTTTCAACATGACAATGCCAGACCACATACTGCATTAATTTCAACATCATGGCTGCGTGGAAGAAGGATCCGGGTACTGAAATGGCCAGCTTGCAGTCCAGATCTTTCATCCATAGAAAACATTTGGCACATCATAAAGAGGAAGAAGCAACAAAGAAGACCTAAGACAGTTGAGCAACTAAAAGCCTGTATTAGACAAGAATGGGACAACATTCCTATTCCTAAACTTGAGCAACTTGTCGTCTCAGTTCTAAAAGCTCTCATGAAATCTATAAAAAGAAAAGGGGATGCAACACAGTGGTAAACATGGCCTTGTCCCAACTTTTTTGATGCCATGAAATTTAAAATCAACTTATTTTCCCCTTAAAATTATACATTTTCTCAGTTTACACTGTAAGACTGAAAAAACTAGTATATGCCGAAATGTCTGAATGAAGAACAAGGACTCTCTGAGAAAATAAAGGAAATTAGCATCTGAGCTTATTCATAGAGTTAGAGTCTCTGTCCGAGACGACATCACACTGAGTGAATCATCTATGAATGACTCTAATTTACATGCCTTTCCTTTCACATGAAACTTCCCCCAAACTACTGCTCCCACAAACTTGAGATCACCTGAAATGCACCAGAAATCTCTTTGTTACAATGTCAATCCTCACAATGCAGTATTATATGTGTTTGATATCGTTTGAAATGTCTCAGTGCGACTGGTACAAATATCTCTACTCCACAGAAGTAAACTAGAACATCATAAATGTTTTAAGGGTTTAAAGATATCTTTCCTTGGTGTATGGTGGGTGTGGCTTTCAGCCATTTGGCCTTTGGATCAATACAAGTCTTGATCAATGCAAATTCCCATTGTGCACTCGTGTTTACATTTGAAAGAGTTTGTGCATTTGTTTCTGGGTATTTAAGGAAATGTTGCAAAGAGCTCAAGGCTTGACACTTTAAACCGGTCAGCCCGTAATGCTGGATGTCTTTTCAAGATAGCCAGCATTATGTAATTTTCAGAAGTCAGGTATACATTTCATTCTTTACTTCAGACTATTTGATGTTATATATGGATTACCTTTGAATTGACTATGTAATTGGCTTTATACATTTACCTGACTGTTAAATAAATTGTTATACTTTTGATTGATTCTGACTTGCTCTGGAATTATTCAGGTTGGGTATAATTTCAACGAAGGGTTAAACGGAATAATTAAATGTGTACTTAAACTATTAAAAATGAATGACCAAATAACCAATTGGCATTCTAACCTAAATTCTAAATTATTAATAAATGGAGTCAGATAACGAGGGATTGGAATAAAATCCCCTTTTTCCCCGCTGAAAAGACGAACGCGCAGCGAACTTCACCCGCCGATCGTTAGCCTCCATTGGGACGATTTGGGCGGCCTTACAAAATGGTGACCCCGACGTGATGTTGCGACTCTCTTACGAGCAACGTCTTTTCAGCGAAGTATTCGATTTTAAAATCAACAAGAGGTTTGAACTTCTCTTTCTTCAGCTGTTCTGGTAAGTAAAATTCTTTTTGCCTTTTTAGAAATGTTTAGGGAAAAACAGACGCATCCCATATAGACACATTAATAGAATGGGTCGGAATACCCAGTGTTAGACCGGAACCGCAATCCGGTGGGGTTTAAGAATTTAGATACAATCACATATCAGGGACATGATAGCGACAGCGCAGTAGAGGAATTAAAACTCATGTTATGGATTTTAAAATATTTCTTTGTCGGCGTAGACCTACAACAACTAAACCTAAATTGGAAAAACATCTTCCAAACTATTTCATGAGACTCGATAATTAGAGCGTTTTTAAAATCAGCTAAATGCTTTCTCCGTTGTTTTATTAGCTGCAACAAACTAGCAACACACGATGAGAACGAGCAAACAATAGAATTAAAAATCTAAGTTTGTAAACAATTGGAAGGCATTTGTGATTTGATAGATACGCACGTTGATGCATTTGTTTATGAAAAACAAAGTTGGGAAAAACAGGCTGATGCATATGCAACATGTAAAAATGAAGAGAACTTTTTGTTTGATCAAAATTGGCTACAGCTATTATTGCCGCACAGCTAAATTACTCGTGGCTACAAAGGATTAAGAGGTGGTACGATTCAAATCTAAGATTGATACACAGAATGATAGTGATGTTGTTACTGTATTTTTGTTAAGAAACCTCATGATGTTTCTGAGTGGCTCAGCGAGCCCACGGGGCGTACCACGCCCACTCGGAGAACAAAGACTTTCTATGTTCAATGGGAGCGTTTAGCCAAATAAGTAACACCTAAATCTATCATATTTTGTAAATTCAGTTAAAATTGCCACTGTGCACTGAGCAGATTAGTCTGTAAATAGACTAAATCAAGCAAATAGGCATTTGTAATCTAAAAAGAGATACAACGAATGTGCTTGCATCAGTCTTGAACCAGTCTTTCATATTCAAATGTATTGGCATGAAAATAAAATCCGAAACCTCACTCAAAACAGAATTCGAGCAGGAATTTGACTGCATTCAGCATGTACAGCTAGTTCATTGGATGTTAACACCAACAGAGTCGCTCATTGGCCTTAAGCCTGACTGTTGTTGTGCAAGCAATGTACATGCCAGCCAGCTGTGACTGCAGGGCCGAATCAAAATCATTATCTTTAAGACACTTTGATAAATATGTTGTTGCGTTCGATTTAATTTTGATTTACTCTGAAATTATTGATTTTAGTGCATTAGGATGTATTGTTACCGCAAATCTGTCAGGTTAGTAACGGACTGGAGTTCAGTTTTTGGGTGGAGCTTTGAGGCACGCCGACTGAGATTTTAGAGTTCCGCCTAACGCTTGGTATTAGTTCGTATGCATTTTCAAATTTGTAATTGTACTAAACACGTGCGCATTGAACACACGATAGTTGTTTGTGTTAATAAAAACACCTAGGCTATTTAAGTTTATTCTTTAAAACACAAGATTGCTTTACTGTAAGTGTATGAAACACTTAGGATAAAGGTTGTAGATGCTATATGCATTCTAGACCATGTATCTTGAGAAAAACTGAATAAATGTGGTTCTTTGTTGAATTTGTTTGTCTCCCAGGTGGAGCATAGGATTGCCATGTGGCTACAGTGTTATTCAATTGCCTTAACCATGAAAATGCTATAACGTATGTTGTGTTAATAACTCAGTGGATCATGTACATCCATGACACCACAAGACTACGCTCAGGTTAGTACACGGACTAGAACACAGTTTTTCGGTGGAGCATAAAAGCACACCAGGCTGATGTTTTAGAGCTCCGACTAACACATTGGCGTTCAGATACGTAGACTTGGACTGCGGGTTGAAAGACTAAAGACGTCTTCCGTTTAGAACAATAACAAATTGTTAGACCAATCTAAATAGGGCAACCCTAATTCCTGATTGTTGTAATATTGCTCTAAATTACGTAGACGTGGAAAACCACGGCATGATTATAGAAAGTCACCATTAGAGATAGTAAGTTGGTCACTTGAATCTGTGGTGATGGTCATGGGCCTCTGATTGAAAGCAGTTTGCATTAATTACGAGAATTCAAACCCAAGGGGACTGAACAAAAATATCTTGGAATGATCAACGTGTAGCACGGGCGTCCAAGATATCAGTCGTATGGCCTCTACTGACGACCAAGACTGACGAGTTTGTGAATACTCATGTTATCGGAATCTTAGTTTACTGACTATAACTCAATATAAAAGATTTAACCTCTGTCTACTTGACCAAGACTGATAAGTTTGTGATTATGGGCCCGCATACTGGAAAGTGCGAAGACCCTGTGACTCTAAGAACCTAATGAATGATTTCAATAAAGTAAAGAGTTAAGCAGAATAATCAGACATTTATTCATATTTATAAAGTATTAGAAATAATTAAAACGTTTACATTATTGAGTCAGATAAAATATTGAGGTAATGCATAAAGAAATGTATTCGATTTTAATCTTGTGTTGCATTGGTTCAATTCCCAGTGCCAAAAGGGAGGGGTTGTGCTGTTATCTTTTGCCTTTACAAGAACACAGCTATATGTGTGGCACTGATAATAGCAAACCAATTCACCCTTCACCACAGAAGTACCTCAATTTTTTTTTACAGGTCACAGAGACCTCAAATAATCAAATGTGTGTGCGACACCGTAAAACAAAATTCAATGCAGACAACACCAAAACAGGTGAATCAATTTCTGCCCACAGATCTGACTGTAAAGAGAGCAACTGGAAATAAAGCCATGGGAACCAACCCATCGGAATTCATGACAGTATGAGCGATAAAAGCTCTGATTAATCCAGAAAAATTCTCCAGCAGAACTGGGGTCTCTAATGCTCACAGCAGACTGTGAAGGCTCGACTGTAAGAACAGTTTTAAGGTGTCACACACTGTACTAAAACAACAGCAACAATTCAGACCTGGCCGATGAAACTCTGTTTCATGTGACAGCCAGGATGAAAATTGCAACAGACATAATAGTGCCATTCAAATAAGTCCAAACCTGACTGTGAAGCTGTTGATAATGTCAGAATTAACTGTGATTCTCTGCATTATTTTTGTCTCAGGTTTACAACTGCAATTCCTTGTAGGATGGACACCAAGATGGGGCTAACACCCCCATCAGAGCCAAAACAATGGAATTGTCAGAACAACCTGGAATGATGGAGATGGGTGCGAAAACACTTAATGGGGTCATTCACACTTCACAAAATGACCTACCAGTGTAGCACTGGAACAAAATTTTGCAACACAGATTGTTATTGATAAGATTCCACCCATCTCCCAAAAACAAACACAGAACACAGAACACACACCTCCTTCACTACACCCTCATATCACCTGAAACAGATCAAATCTGTCCAGGTTGTACACTACACATCATAGATGGCATAGAGTCCAAAAGTGTTACTTCACTAAAGATCTATTGTCCATCTTTTCACACCAACAGATCCAAATAGCTTCAAACACACAGGACAGTAGAGTTGGTCACATGATGACAATCTAACGAAGACACTCACACGCACACGCACACGCACACACACACACACACACACACACACACACACACTCACGCACACACACACACACTGTGACAAGGAATACACAATCTCCATTATTGTATGACTAAACATATTTAGATCTGCCTTAATTGCATTGGAAGATTCCTGAACAAACACAGTGGTTATTATATATATATGTATATCTTCATAATTGTGATTGAATATTGAATATTATTGATGATGTTATTATTATATGCATATCATCTATTTTAATATATAAACTGCACTGACTTTTTGCTGCATTTCCTTAGGTAATCCAGACCAAGAATACTTAAATTCCGCTGTCACTTTATCACAGTGATAGTGAAGAATTAGGTGATTAAATACCACCCCACCAATTATGACCTTAAAAAAACACTTGAGAGAAGGTGTACCAATCGCACTGCTGACGTGAACCCACATTGTTTTTTATTTTTGTTTTCTTGCATTGTATGTTCTTATGCATTTCTCTATGGCTTTAAGTTCATCAGTGTTCAGTCGTTAAGTGGACATTAAGACTCTTTTCAGGTGTCAACTACGGAGAAGCCTTCCACCCATTGAAATCTACCCAGTGAACCACACCATTGGAGGTGTGAGAATTACACAAGGAGAGTCAGATTATCGGGAAGGTGCAGAAGCAGAAGCTTCCCCATGAAGAAGTGACACGTTAACTGAACATTCACCAAGGTCCGAGACTGACTCTATGAACATGCTGTGCTGAACCACAGGTAGAACACCTGAACACATTCACCCACCAGCTTAAACTCAAGCTACACACACCTGGTAAGACGGTGTCCTGCAGGTGAACAAAGAACCTTCCAAAGGGCTCTGCAGCTGCTAAGACAATTTCGTCATCTCAAGGATTGAACCAACGTCTAACCAACGTCTAACAGTGATCCCATAGGACCACCAGAGTTTGACCCATTGGGATCAAGAGGTGGAACTGTAAGACTGAAAAAACTAGTATATGCCGAAATGTCTGAATGAAGAACAAGGACTCTCTGAGAAAATAAAGGAAATTAGCATCTGAGCTTATTCATAGAGTTAGAGTCTCTGTCCGAGACGACATCACACTGAGTGAATCATCTATGAATGACTCTAATTTACATGCCTTTCCTTTCACATGAAACTTCCCCCAAACTACTGCTCCCACAAACTTGAGATCACCTGAAATGCACCAGAAATCTCTTTGTTACAATGTCAATCCTCACAATGCAGTATTATATGTGTTTGATATCGTTTGAAATGTCTCAGTGCGACTGGTACAAATATCTCTACTCCACAGAAGTAAACTAGAACATCATAAATGTTTTAAGGGTTTAAAGATATCTTTCCTTGGTGTATGGTGGGTGTGGCTTTCAGCCATTTGGCCTTTGGATCAATACAAGTCTTGATCAATGCAAATTCCCATTGTGCACTCGTGTTTACATTTGAAAGAGTTTGTGCATTTGTTTCTGGGTATTTAAGGAAATGTTGCAAAGAGCTCAAGGCTTGACACTTTAAACCGGTCAGCCCGTAATGCTGGATGTCTTTTCAAGATAGCCAGCATTATGTAATTTTCAGAAGTCAGGTATACATTTCATTCTTTACTTCAGACTATTTGATGTTATATATGGATTACCTTTGAATTGACTATGTAATTGGCTTTATACATTTACCTGACTGTTAAATAAATTGTTATACTTTTGATTGATTCTGACTTGCTCTGGAATTATTCAGGTTGGGTATAATTTCAACGAAGGGTTAAACGGAATAATTAAATGTGTACTTAAACTATTAAAAATGAATGACCAAATAACCAATTGGCATTCTAACCTAAATTCTAAATTATTAATAAATGGAGTCAGATAACGAGGGATTGGAATAAAATCCCCTTTTTCCCCGCTGAAAAGACGAACGCGCAGCGAACTTCACCCGCCGATCGTTAGCCTCCATTGGGACGATTTGGGCGGCCTTACAACACATTTGATATGGCATCTATGTTGTATTCTGAATAAAACATTACAATTTGAAACTTCTACATGGTTGCATTCTGTTTTTATTCACAATTTATACAGTGTCCCAACTTTTTTAGAATCGGGTTTGTATATTCAGTCAAGTATGTTAATTTTGAATGGTGGTTTATCTACAACAGTTAACATTCAAATGGATTTCACTGGCTTAAAGTGATGCCTTCACTCCGACTGAGTGATCAAATAAGTTACAAAGCTTCATTTCATCAACTCCTTGAACTTTTACAAAGACCATTGGGTTTTTGGTAGAACTGAATTATGCTCTATTGGGTTTGCTGGCCATATACATTAAAAATGGCTTACTTCCAAAAGGGCTGGAGGAGGGAATACTGGGAGAAATGTGCACATCGTCTGCAGTGATTCGGCAGTATTCACATCTTGGGTCACCCTGAAAATACACACTGTCCACTTTATAAAAATAAACTGTGGTTAAATAAGAGAAAATATGAGTTCAATTTCTAAATTGAAGTTTTTATCAAATGTAACTAATCAAACTAATCAAATGTATTTGTATGTAATGTATGGACCTTGTGAATTCTTTTGCACAAAATGCTGGATTTCTTGCTTCCAACTTTTCCCTTAAATTCTTTTGCTGAAAATATAATTTGTAAATTAAAAACAGAGTGGCCTTAACTGTATGACTGTCTGCTTAGACGTACAAATCAAACTAATTAAAGCTGACAGATATTCAAAATAAAAATCTTTATGCACCTGACCTGAAGCAACCAGAAAAACCAGATACAGAGGAAAGGCTAAAAATCTTCAAGCATGAAAGAGAAACAAAGGAGGAGTACAGACACAGATTAAGATCAGTCTGTGAGTGAAAAAGTGAAAATCGCCCAATAATCATACAGTCAAACCAAAATTTATTCCGAAATCTTCAACATTTTCTCACATTATCACAGTTTATTCACTATAGTTTAGAAAATTATAATAAAATATGACAAGAACTCAGAATTAAACTGTGCCAGAACAAATTCAATCTGATAATGTCAGATAACTTTGATAGAAATGTATGTAATGGATTACAGTTAAATTTAAGTACACGATTAGATAATACTGATTTAGGTCAACCAATTACCAATCAATGCTTCATTCTGTTCTGTCTGTGGTGTAAAAAGTTGCATTAGAAATTAAAGAAAAAACACTTCAGCAAAACATGGTCAGGTAAAAGTGTCTGAGTAATTTTGGTCCCAAATTTGTAACAATTTTACTGGTCGTCCACTTTATGAAGAATTTTTGGGTGTAATGTCAGTTTACTTTATTTTGCTATCCTCACTTACATAAATGAACTATAGTGTCCTGCACCTGATGTCTGACTGTATTTATACAAACAGACACACTTGGATACAAGTCAGCATAGTCAATGTATACTTGGATGAATTTCAGAAGACAGTAATGAAAAAAATACATTTAATGAATTTGATCAATTTGATTAGTGACCAAAAAAAAAAAACCTGATGGACTACTTTTAATGAATTTTTATGACAACGAATATTTAATAATAAATCCTTATTTCCAGGTGCAAATTGGATTTTGAAATTCAGATTTCTGTTGGGTCTCATTAGGGAATTTAGTTCCAACTTATATTTTTTACAAAATATATTTTTATATTTATTTATATTTTTTATATCAACTTATATATTTTTTCTTTTTTACAAAAAATAATAATAAAAAAATAAAAATTATATATATATATATATATTTTTGTATCCTAACATATACGTGTTTGTTATTTTGAATAACAATGACTTATAAATCTAACATCAAAGCTTTGCAAAATGTATAAAACAACACCACTGATCCCTTAAAAGTATGAAGTCTTACCCGACGGATACATTCAAGTGTGCAGCTCTGAGGTTTGTAAGATGTTCGATCACCATTGGCGCCGAGGGACAAACTGACCAGCAAGAGCAGATCCAGGGTCAGTGTGGGTGGCCACATCCCGCTCTTTTTACCTGCCTGAAGAACACTGAATACTGTCTTCAAACCCCAACACAGCTACGTCCTCAAAGCAGATAAGCCATTTCAGGTCTCTTGAAGCACTTAAGATCAGTTGAGCAAAAGTGAGTGTGGAACGGAAGGGGAGGAGGTAGGCAAAGGGTTGGGAAAGAAAACAACAGCAGCAGAGGGAGTGGTGGCCTGGGGGAAATTGTAGATCTGCAGAGACTGTCAAAATCCATCTGCTGTGCCGCCAGGTACATTTAACCTGATTTACTGTTTGAAGCTGCCTTTTTGGCTTCAATGTGCAAATGGAAAAATAACCTTAATAACTCACACCAAAATGTGATATTCCAGCAGGACTAACCAGCCAATGGCCAAAAACAACATTCTGCATCTGTGAAAATAAGATTGCCGTTCCGCTAAATGTCATTCTCCATGAAACGCACCACGAGAGATTGATAGCCTGTGGTTTTAGCCTGTTCTACCTTGTGTTTAATTTTCAACAGGGGTGGTTTTACTCCAGAAGACTACAAATCTTTCAAAACTTGAACAACAACAATCTTATAAAAGAGCCTGTAGTAGCGATGGAGCAATCATGAGATGATTCAACTGGTAAACAGACAAAGGTACATAAATGGGAAGTTTATTTTTTAAATAGGATTCAGGAGATGGCAAACACTCAACTGACAATTTACAATCAAGGTAGCAAACATCAGTTGTCTTAACAAAAAGATGTGACGTCAGGTTAGTGTGTGCAAGATCCGACTATGAGCGCGTGACAAAGAATGTTCACAATTGGCCTTGGTTTAGGCCTCATGTTCACCTATATACAATGAAAAGGTGGGTGCAAACATTTATAGATGTTCAAAAATGCTACGCAAGATGAAGCATTTTGCTGCCTGGTGTCAATAAAACCAGCAAAACAGCAAGATGGTTCAGGAACTCTGTACGTCTCATGGATGTGGCATCTCACCGAATCTGAAAAGCAATGCAAAACAGTCTGTAAATGAATCCCAACTAAAAACATAGTTTTAACCCCAGTAGACACACAACATTTCCATGATGTATTTGGACTGACATCTTGTTTTCATCTATGGAAAACCATTTTTGCTAGTCCTGGAACACATCGGTTTTTGGTTTTGGTTAGGACCATGTCCTGATTACATACATCAAAATCACAGAGGTTCTTTCATATGGTTCTACTATTAAACATCTGGCTGCAGGACATTTTGGAGACTTTCATTCAACCCTGACCATTTCAGTTTCACAACTTTTAATATAAGATCTTTAGGTGGAAGATATACTCACTGTGTATTTGTCCCATTTTTTTTCGGGGTCGTAAGGCTCCCAACGGCTGGCAGGGAATATGTGTTTGTTTTTTTCATACCAGCTCCTCAGCACCACTTTTCCTGCATGGGACTGGACAAAGAAACACAAGGAGCTTTGAGTTCAGCCGAAGCTGTATCAGAGGCTTGTCAGTCAATGTGCATGTTCACCAAGAAACCTTGTGTCTCAGGTTGCTACAACTGGGAAAATGTGTCGCTGGTTATGCAAGGCTTGTAGCATCAAATCTTAAAAAGACTCTTTAAAGGGTTAGTTCACCCAAAAATGAAAATTCTGTCATTAATTACGCATAAATCAGAGAGCTTTCTGACCCACAATAGACTGCAACGTTATTACCACTTTCCATTCCCAGAAAGGCTGTAAAGACTTCGTTAGAATAGTACATGTGATTTCAGTGGTTCAACCTTAATGTTATGAAGTGATGAGAATACTTTTTGTGCACAAAAAACAACAACAACAATTTCTTGTCTCTTCCATGTCATTCTCCTACGCTCTTTACGTGGTAACCACAGTCCTTCCGGGTTCCATGTCAGAACGCCTGCTCACTATTGGCCACTGATTGGCCAACTCCTGCTTCGTGGTGCTCATGTGAACAATGTCGACCAACAGTGAGCCAGCGTTCGGACGTAGAACCTGGAAGTGCTGAACTGTTTTAACTACGTGAACAGCTTTGGAGACTGACGCAGAAGAGAATTGTTGAATAAAGGGTTTTTTTTGGGGTGGGGGCTTGTGCACAAAAAGTATTCTTCAAAGTGGTAAAAACACTGCAGTCTATACGGAGATAAGCAAGCTCTTGAATTTCATCAAAAATATCTTAATTTGTGTTCCGAAGACCGACAAAGGTCTTTAGGGGTTTGAAACAACATGAGTGTGAGTAATTATAATGTCTGAATTTTCATTTTTGGATGAAATCATGCTTTTCAATCATGCATTTTTTAAGACACAACTCTTTCCCGCCAAACATGGAATTTTCCGTTATTTGGGAGAAAACCGGGTATCCATGTTTTCACTGTCAGACGCTAGGGGGCGCTATTACGCATCTTCTGAATCTCTGGATCAAAACAAACGTGAGGAAGATGCAGAAAAACAAGCCATCAAATGTAATCAGATGCCTATGTAAAACAACATGATTATCAACTGCAGAACTGTGCAAGCATTAACGGTGTTAATGGACTCAATCTACTCCATTTGTGTTTGATAATCACTCTGAATCTGATCATATTCTTTTTATAACCGTTTTAGTCCACCTCAGTTCTTATCTTTGGTTAATGTTAATTTATATATCATCATTTTATTATTTTTAATTATATTTACAACTGTATATGTCTATTTCTTATGCATCTGTTGATTATTTTTTTCGGTTAGGGCAGTCTGACTGAAAGATATTGAAAAAGGAGAGCAGCGTGCTTCGCTTCATTCTGCTTCTGGTAGCAGACATTGTAAAGAAGTGGACTCAAGAAAGGGCAAGCTAGAATAAAACGTTAGTTTTTTTGTTTGTTTAAAAGCAAAGGATCAGCTCTTTCTTTTGATATATTGCATGCTCAGATATTCATAAAACAAAATATTCCATGGGCTATTACATTTTTGTGAAAATGGTCAAAAACCCTGAAGGTGCTGGCAACTTTTTTTTTAACGCTGACGGGTAAAGAGTTAATAATGCGTAATAAACAAACAAACAAAAAAACATATCCTGGATAGGGCTGTGATGGTGGCAGCTTTTTACTACCGCGGTGGTTAGGGCTGTGCTGGTGAACATTACAACCACTGTGAACATGGCTGAGTAGCACTGGCGTGGCGGTGGTCGGCCAAAAAAAAATTATTCCAACATTATCTTCATAACCTACGAAATAAAAAGTTTACCCCTCAGAAAAATTAACTTTCCTGTCTTGTCAACATGAGCGCTGTCACGTCATGTAAGGACACTTAAAAGTAATCGGTCATGTCGTTTACATGGTGAAAAATATAGACTGTAAAAAAATTAATAACGAGTATGGAAGAGATTCAAGCTGTGCTGCTTTTGCTAGTTATGTATAGGTTTACTAAAGAGGTAATTAACAACGACAGAAAAGAGCACTAATATGCAGATTCAGCAGCATGCAGCATATTCAGAAAGCTTGTAAAGCTAGATTTAAAATGACAATGTATATTATTATCAGCTATTACGGACATTGCATGTGAGATGGCTGAGACGAACGCGCGCCATCAGACAGAGAGCAAGACTGATATTTACTGAACGTAGACCGAACCTCGCAAAAGACTTTTAAAAATGTCCAGTTGAAATAAAATGCTGCGTGAGCTAAACCAATCAGCATGTTCAGCGCCCAAGTCCCACCCTCGAAATTTGAAAAAGTACTACCTCGCGAGCAGGGCCGTTTGGAGGGGGAAATATTTACCCGGAACTTCATTTAGACCCTGGTTCCTGCGGTCAAAACACACCAAGTACCACCCAAAGTTCCTGGTTCAAGTTCCTGTGGTGGAAACGGCGCTATTGTGAGGTGAGCCAAATTTAAGCTTTGCGTTTTGTGATCTGGTCACCCAATTTTCCATGAATTTCACAACATTTTATTCTACTGGACGTGGAATTTCTTATTTATTCTCCCAAATATTCATTTACATCTCTTAATTCCCTGTGAGATATTTATGAAAACAGCATTCACATAAAAATTAAATTGGTGGTAAAAAACTGCCACTGTCACAGCCCTAATCCTGGAACATGTTATTTTCACATTCACCAAAACATTACATGGTCCTTTTATATCTAGGTCTCTTCCTGTAAATGTGTGTTGTTCTTGCCCTGAATATGGACCAGACATTATGCTGACATTATTACCTCATCTTTTTCAACGGTTGCATCGTTCACCAGTCGAATGTCATCGTGCACATCAAAATTGAATAGAGGCCCTGAAGAACAAGAGGAAGGTCTCAATTCAGCACCAAAAACAAAAATTAAAAAAGAATGCTAATGCTAAATATAATCAGTATTAACTTTAATTTACAAAATATCAGAGAAAAGTTATGTATGAAATAATACAGAAGCCACATGGGAACCTGTTAAACTAAATGTGGTAGAGGAAGTAGGAACTTACCACTTTTGCCTCTTGCCTTTGTCACAATGAAATCATAAAAACTGTGGTGCTGAAAGAAAAGCAGATTTGAACTATAAACTATGGTGTATTACCACAGTTCTTTGTAATCAGGGAAACACCTAAATGCCCCTAAACACTTAAAAGTCGTAGACATCACAAATTCTGAAATGTAAGCAATGTCCAGGCTTGTACAGAATAAAGTGCATTGCAAACAATGACATATCTTATTATATATTATATATTATTTATAAGTATTAACATTTACAGAGATTTGCAGGCACAAAGTTTTGATCCTTTAAAAGCATTACTTTTGTTGTAGAAACTTTACTCACATGTGGGATTATCAAATCCTCTTTAATGTACATTAGATGCTCCACTCCTGCTGATCTGAAGGACAAAAAGAGGCTTAAGTATTATCTCAGTCTGTAACATAAGAAGTCCTCACCATTTAAAGAGCTGTTAATTTTTCTGAGCTTTTCATTTAATATTTATATTCATCACTGATATTCTGAAGAAAACCATAACTAGATTCTGAAGAAAACCACTGTTTTTGTAAATCACACATAAATATGGATTTCAAGAACTATAAAACTGTGTTAACTAGTTATAACTTGACTAACTCTAGTGAAGTCAATCTAAGAAAGAGAAAGTGTTTTATAGCAAGTGACAATAAATATATTTACCTCAGCTCACTGAAGTCTTTTCTCAAAACTTCAAGGGCCCTTTGGAGAAACTGCTGAATTGTGTTGCCTTTCTTCATCTACATGGACACATACACAAATATTATAGTATTTGTATAGTTAAGTATATTAAACTGAGTGGATCACATTTTTAAAATACAGAACATGTAACAAAGTAACATCTTGGGAATCTAGTTTTCTTAAATTAAAAAAATCTAATAACCTGCTCTGTACCTTGACAGTTTTTCGATGCCCTGAGCCATCCCAGTAACTGAAAGTTATTTCAATTTCTTCACCTAAAAAAAGAAACCGGAAAAAAAAAGATCAAAGGACAGGTTAAAGAACAGGTTTGTAGTATCGAAGTTTAATATATATGGTATGCTGCATTTAGCAACTGGTTAATGCCTAGACAAGTTGAAAGTAATAAAGGAATATATCTACAGATTCAACTGCACTCTTGGCAAGGTTCAGCAACAGCACATTCTGATCTTCATATCTTACTTTTGATCTTCTCTTGTTTTCTTTCCCACTCCTGGCGGAGTTCCTCTCTTAAACGATTCTCTTCTTCCTGAAACACACATTTTACTCATAATTACACATCACAAGCTTTTTGAAAAAACTGTATTTTTCCACATGTGTAACTTTAACCAACATTGGAGTACTCTAACATTAGACACGGACTACAAACCACAAAACTTGAGGAATTTTTAAAACGGACCACACATTTTTATTTTTGAGGCAGTTGATGGCATATCAAAGAAGTTCATATATGCTGAAGATAAAGCTCATACATATACATATACAGATTAAAATCGCTTAAATTCAGCATTTTAGCTAACAACAAACTAAAGCTTTTCATTAAAAATGTTGAAACATAGATATACACCGATCAGGCATAACATTGACCACTGAGAGGTGAAGTGAATAACACTGATTATATCTTTAACACGGCACCTGTTAGAAGGTGGGATATACTAGGCAGCAAGTGAACCTTTTGGCCTCAAAGTTGATGTTAGAAGCAGGAAAAATGGGCATGCATAAGGATTTGAGCGAGTTTGATGAGACAAATTTTGATGGCTAGAAAACTGAGTCAGAGCATCTCCAAAACTGCCGCTCTTGTGGGGTGTTCCAGGTCTGCAGTGTTCACTGCAGTGCAACAGTGGTGAACCGGCGACAAGGTCATGGGCTAAGGGCCAAGGCTTATTGATGCACGTGGGGAGCGAAGGCTGGCCCATGTGGTCCGATCAAACAGACGAGCTACTGTAGCTTAAATTTATCAAGAAGTTAATGCTGGTTCTGACAGAAAGGTGTCAGAATACACATTGCATAGCAGTTTGTTTTTTAACTAAGCATGGTGCCCATGCTGACCCCTGTCCATCATGCCAACAGTGGGCATTTGAGCATCACAACTGGACCACGGAGCAATGGAAGAAAGAGACCTGGTCTGTTGAATCATGCTTTCATTTACATCACGTGGATGGCCGGGTGCATTGTTTACCTAGGGAACAGATGGCACCAGGATGCACTATGGGAAGAAGGCAAGCCGGCTGAGACGAACAAAAACTTTGGGATGAAGTAAAGGTAATCAGTCAAAGCTAAGGATCTTGACAGTCAACACACCTCATTGAATGGAAACTGAGCCAAAGCACACACATTGACATTGGTATGCAGCTTTGTGATAAAGCTCAGGCTGATGTCTCATTGTGTGCTGGGAACTGCTTCTAACATCTTGGTGCGAGATACCACAACACACCTTCAGGGGTCTAGTAGAGTCCATGCCCTGATGGGTCAGGTCTGTTTTAGCAGCAAAAGGGGGACCAACACAATATTAGTCATAATGTTATGCCTGATCAGTGTGTGTGTGTGTGTGTGTGTGTGTGTGTGTGTGTGTGTGTGTGTGTGTGTGTATTATATATATATATATATATATATATATATATATATATATATATATATATATATATATATATATATATATATATATATATGGTTATTATGGGTGGCTATGGGTGATATGCAGTATTACCGGCATTTTTTTTATTTTATTACAAACCTAATTTATCCAGATTTTACGGCATAAGAAGCAGTAACTGACAGAGATATTTGTTTCAAACATTTGTTAAAACAAAGTGTAGGCCTATGTGAAAATAAAGATAATAAACGAAATAATACTTAAGCGTTAACTAACGTGTTTTAGACATGGGTTATCATGTCCTTGTTTTGCACTAGGAAAACCAACATATTAACCTCATGTGGTTTCAGGGAGGATTGCATGTATACCCAACAATATTCCCCACGGCACTGGGGAACATTTTCAGACGTGAAACATTTTCAGACGGTTCGCTCGTTGAACTAATACACAAGTATTTGCTTGTGTACCGGAAACTGAGCCAAAGCACACAAAGTGACAATGTTAGGCAACTTTGTGATAAAGCTCAGGATGATGTCTCAATTTGATGAATAACTTTATTTGATAAATAGCCAAGAGGGAGCTTGTGTCAAACAGCCCTGTAAAACTGCATTCAGATACCCTAAAGGCTTGGATCATCACTCCACACTCCACACAATGCAAAAGGAATTATTTTTATGCAATTTTTTTTATCTTATCTGTTAGTTGAATATAAATTAGGTGTGCATGTGTTATTAGAGCTACCCTGACAAGCCAGACCCACATCAAGATGTTTGGTCTGGAAACTCTTTGACAGATCAATCCGAGGGGCGGGATAAACGGTTGTCTTTCAAACTCCCTCTGCATGCGATAGGATAGCACTACAACCAACCAGAGCAACGAAGGTGAAACAGAGCTCGTTGATAGATTAAACATTTACCGTATTCGGTCGGGCAAAACTCTGAACACATCTTCCATTTTTAAGAATGACTTCAGTGCCGTTCTTTGTTCTTTTCTCAGAGAAAAGCTTAACTCCAAGTCTTCCAGAGTCGCGGTCAAAGCTGATTCTAAATACCGCCGCCCTTCACCAGTTTCTGTGTTTACTAGAAGCACGCAAACGCAACTCGGCCGTCGTCATTATGGCCCCGTCGACCGACACTGTACACGATGTGATTGGCCCGCCAAGAGTTAGGCGAATACAGCTCAGAAGGGTATTGAGAGTTGCTAGACGACACTCGCGGGCAAATTAGATTTGCTGCCGCTAGGGTGTGTCTAGATTTCTAGGCTATAAAAGCGCATCAAGAGAAGTATATTTTGTATCAATTACCTCTCTGTCCCTGTCCGGCAGGAAGCTGGTGTCCACATCTGGGTTTTTCCCTAGTTTTTTCTTTTTTACAGGTATGCCTGTTAAAGATGATGATAAAAATGATTACAAAAGCTGAATGAATGAAAATCAATCTATTAAACTGGTACTAAATATCTATTAAAGGGGTTGTGAAAATTCTGTCCTTAACCACTCACCTTTATGTCGTTCTAAACCTGTAAGGCTTTTGTTCATCTTATGAACACAAATGAAGATCTTTTTGATTCAATCCGAGAACTTTCTATTTCTCTATTGACAGCTATGCAATTACCGCTTCAAAATGTTCATGAGATCATAAAACTAATCCATATGAATTGAGCAGTTTAGTCCAAATTTTTCTGAAGAGACTTGATCGCTTTAAGATGATTTCTTTTAAGCTTTTATTCACTTTTAAACATTGATCAGCAAACATAAACAGAAGCTCAACCAGACCTGCTTGACATGCAAAAATGAACTTCACTGGTTCTTGATGAAACTCAAACGTGCTGTGTAACATGAGAATGAATTTCATTGGTTCTTGATGAATCTCAAACGTGCTGCATAACGCAATAATGAACCTCATTGGTTCTTGATGAAGCTCAAACGTGCTGCATAACGCAATAATGAACCTCATTGGTTCTTGATGAAGCTCAAACGTGCTGCGTAACACGAAGCTCATTGGTTCTTGATGAAGCTCAAACGTGCTGCATAACGCAATAATGAACCTCATTGGTTCTTGATGAAGCTCAAACGTGCTGCGTAACACGAAGCTCATTGGTTCTTGATGAAGCTCAAACGTGCTGCATAACGCAATAATGAACCTCATTGGTTCTTGATGAAGCTCAAACGTGCTGAGTAACACAAGAATGATGCTCATTGGTTCTTGATGAAGCTCAAACGTGCTGCATAACGCAATAATGAACCTCATTGGGTCTTGATGAAGCTCAAACGTGCTGCGTAACACAGGAATGAACCTCATTGGTTCTTGATGGAGCTCAAACGTGCTGCGTAACACGAGAATGAACCTCATTGGTTCTTGATGAACTCAAACGTGCTGCGTAACACAGGAATGAACCTCATTGGTTCTTGATGGAGCTCAAACGTGCTGTGTAACACGAGAATGAACCTCAGTTGTTCTTTATGAAGCTGAAACGTGCTGCGTAAATCAAGAATTAACCTCATTGGTTCTTGATGAAGCTCAAACATGCTGCGTAACATGATAATGAACCTCAGTGGTTCTTTATAAAGCTGAAACGTGCTGTGTAAATCAAGAATTAACCTCATTGGTTCTTGATGAAGCTCAAACTTATTGCGTAACACGAGAATGAACCTCATTGGTTCTTGATGAACTCAAACGTGCTGCGTAACACAAGAATGAACCTCATTGGTTCTTGATGAACTCAAACGTGCTGCGTAACACAAGAATGAACCTCAGTGGTTCTTGAGGAAGCTCAAACGTGCTGCGTAACACGAGAATGAACCTCATTGGTTCTTGATGAACTCAAACGTGCAGCGTAACACAAGAATGAACCTCATTGGTTCTTGATGAAGCTCAAACGTGCCGCGTAACACAAGAATGAACCTCAGTGGTTCTTGAGGAAGCTCAAACATGCTGTGTAACCCGATAATGAACCTCACTGGTTCTTGATGAACTCAAACGTGCTGCGTAACACAAGAATGAACCTCAATGGTTCTTGATGAAGCTCAAACGTGCTGCGTAACACGAGAATGAACCTCATTGGTTCTTGATGGAGCTCAAACATGCTGCGTAACACAGGAATGAACCTCATTGATTCTTGAGGAAGCTCAAACGTGCTGCTTAACACAAGAATGAACCTCATTAGTTCTTGATGGAGCTGAAACGTGCTGCGTAAATCAAGAATTAACCTCATTGGTTCTTGAGGAAGCTCAAACATGCTGTGTAACAAAAGAATGAAACTCTTTGGTTTTTGATGGAGCTCAAACGTGCTGCGTAATATAATAATGAACCTCATTGGTTCTTGATGGAGCTCAAATGTGCTGCGTAACATAATAATGAACCTCATTGGTTCTTGATGGAGCTCAAACGTGCTGCGTAACTTCAGAATGAACTTCACTGGCTCTCTCACATGTCCTGCTTCTGTTTATCAAAGCTGATGTGCGAGTTGATTAATGTTTATATGTGGATTAAATGTATCATTTATATAGATCACTGATAAAAGCCTAAATTAAATCTGTCCATCATATAAAGTGATCTTGACTCTTCAGAAAAGGTGGACTAAACTGCTCAATTCATATGAATTCATTTTACGGATTAGTTTTAATCTCTTTGTGAACTTTTGAAAGCATCAAAGTTATTTAAAAAATATGTTAATTTGTGTTTTGAAGATGAACGGTTTGGAACAACATGAGCATTTAACATGATTCGGATTGCCAATGTCACGTGATGTCAGCAGTTTGACACGCGATCCAAACTGCTGAAATCACGTGACATGGCAATCCAAATCATTGATCGATTCACTGATTCATGGCCGTTTTAATCTTTATTTAAGGAACTCGGAAGAGAAGACAATGCTGAATAAAGTTGCAGTTTTTTTTATTTTTGTACCAAAATGTATTTTCGATGCTTAAAGAGATTCTAATGAACTAACTGATGTCACATATGGACTACTTTGATGATGTTTTTATTCGCTTTCTGGACATGGACAGTATTGAGTGCATAGACTGCATATACTCTGGGACTAAAATATAAAATATCTTAAACTGTGTTCCGAAGATGAACGGAGGTCTTACGGGTGAGGAACGACATTAGGGTCGTTAATGACATCAATTTCATTTTTGGGTGAACTAACCCTTTAAAGGTCCCCGTTCTTTGCGTGTTTTCGAAGCTTTGATTATGTTTACAGTGTGCAATATAACATGAGTTCATGTTTTGCGTGTAAAAATAACAGTATTTTTCACACAATTGACTTATCTGTACAGCGCTGTTTTCTCTGTCCTAAAAACGGCCTGATGATTTCCTTGTTCTAGGAAGTCCCTCCTTCAGGAATACGTAACGAGTTCTGATTAAGCCAGCGCTTCCCCGTGTTGTGATTGGACAGCAGCTTAGCGCACTTTGCCCGGAAAGGAGAGCAACAAGACCACGCCCCCTTTTTTGCGTGTTCTTGAGGGCGGAGGGTTAGTCAACAAACTGTTCTAGTGACGTCATTACATCCCTGCACTTCCTGCTGTAGTCCAAACCGGCCGTTCGCTGTAGGCTTTGAAAGGGAACTTCTGTTAAATAATATATCTCGCTTGGCATTGAACTTTGAGCTTTAGAATTTTACAGGTATTATTTATGCTCTAACAGCAACATTACACACTAACTAAAGTTTGAAAGATGGAATCGCGAAGAACGGGACCTTTAAGAATTTAGCTCATGCACAAAATTGAGATATCGCATAAAATATTTGCGAATAAAGCAGAGTTTCCATCCTAAGTGTTCAAGGGAACAAAATTGTCTCTTTCTGGGAAATTGCCATAAAATATCTGTAATAAAAATAGAAGTTCCTGCAATCAGGAAAAAGTAAGTGCCTCTTTTTTCCTACATCATAAATGACTTGCATCTCATGTTATCTGTCGCCTTTGGCTTGGCTTGCTCAGTTGGGGACACTAAAAATATGATTAAAGTTATTCAACTTATTATACAAATAAAATGTATGAATTAGGTCTTATTTAATTCTATAAACTATAATACTGATCTGCCAACATTGTTGCTATATGATAAATTAAAATAAGCTGATAACATCACTGTTTTCTCCAGTATGACTTTACAGCCAAATCTAATCTTGTCGCAATATTATCCTGTTTGACACTGTGAAGCTGCTTTGAAACAATCGTGATTGTAAAAGCGCTACATAAATAAAGTTGATTGATTGATTGATTGATTATCTTGCGTTCGGATGGTGTTTGGGAAACGCAATCATGTGAGACAATTCTGGGAGGGAATTAAACCAAATCATGTTGATGACAGATGCATTTCAGAATGATCAAACCAACATTGAATGAGATTGATTAGCTGGTTAGTCCTGTTATCCAATCACATCCAGGTTTGTCAATTTGTTGAGGCGAAGTCACATGACCTTTTGCTGTGCATCGAGGGATTTATATTGTAAATGTGTTCCAATCGTATTTTATGTGCATGCTTTCTTATTGAGAAAAAAAAGATCTGCATTTTTAGAATATATCTGCATCTTGGCATTTATGCGATATCCTGAAATAAAAATAGGTGGATGGAAACATAGCTATTGATAGTTTATTTAAACCTTTAATACAAAGAGTGACGGCTGGGTAGAAATATATTACACTTATGTGAAGATCTGCCAAGTAAAATGCCATACATATCTCCTCCATAGATAGCTCTTCCTCAATTTCCTCTTCCTCCTCTTCTTCCTCTCCTTCATCTGGATTGAAGGATAAACTGGCAATCTTCCTTTTCTGCTCTTCCTTTCTTTTCTTCTCCTTCTGTTTCTCCAGTTTCCTTCAAAAAAAAAAAGACATTAATTCATATTGAGAAAAGCACATCAAGCAGGAGAGAAGCAAAGTTCAAATTACTGAAAAGGCCTTACAGCTGTAGCTCTTTTGACTGCTCCTTCTTGGCGAGCTGTTTCTCTCGTTCTTTGACCAGAGCTTCCTGCTTTGCTTTCATGTCATTAAGAGTCACCAGACCTGCAAAGAACAATGACATTCTCCACTCACAAAAGTGATTTAATACACTAATATTTACGCTTAAACTAAATAACTGTAAAGGGGGTTGTACGTTATGGATATGGCTGCCAAATTCAGACGGGACAAGTACGGGCCTTTTGCAGTCTTGTGACAATCTGATAATAATCAGACAGCTCTAGTCAACAAGAATCTCAAACCCTTTATTATCATCTATAAGCTTTCTCACTGAGGAAAAAAAAACACAACAGAAGTTTTTCAGGACCATAAGTTGTTTCAATGCTCACTTACCAACAGTGCTGGACTTGAGCTCTTGCTCCACAGCATCATAATGAGCGGAGAACTTTTTATCAATGTTGGACTTCACCATGTTGTCCTAGAAAGGAGAATGGGGAGTTCATTTAGGGGAGCTGTTTTACATAAAGCATACAGAAAAAAAATGTAATGATCATTTATAACAATATTACAATATTCTTAAAAAAATAATAATGAGCTACAATTATTATTTATATGATGCTTAGAGATCAGTAGTTTTTATACTGTGGTGACAAAACAGTAGGGCTGTACTAGAATAATCGAATGTTCGAATATTCGTTCGGTGAGGTGGCATTCGATTTTCAGTTTTGAGATTCGAATATTCTTTTTTTTTTTTTTTTCAACACGTGACATCCGTCGCAGACTCATTCTCACTCATGCTTGAAATAATAATAATAAATTAAAAAAAACACCGCAACATGCTTTCAATAAAAAGCATTGCACATTTTAAAGATTTAAATTAACAAAAAGTCAGAATAAGACAAAATAAATCCCTTATATAGAATAAAACTAATTGTAATAGATATTACATTTTGTGTCATTTTAAAAACAATTCATTTATTCTTATTCAACTGTTTATAAGCATGCTACCGTGTTCTTTATTTATTACAGTTCGTTGAAATCACTGTGTGTTACTAATTTAATTTCTGTTTTGGGATTCATTTGTTTTAAAGAAAGGTTCGTTATTAATACCTTATTAAAGTTATTGCTCTCAACAGACTTTGTGTTTTGTATCACTTGTGCACTGTCCGTTTTTCGGAGCATAAACCTGCTCGTGTAATGCGTACCGGAAACTGTTCTATTTAAAAGATTATTAAATGTTTATTAATATTTAAAGAATGTGTGCCTCCTGATCATATTGCACCAAATGCAACACTGCACTCCACTGGGTCTGCCGCAACACATTTACGATGCCGAAGAGTGAAATGTGAAGTCGTGAAAGATGATACAAATGCAAACCAACACTATTATTATATATTTAGCCCCACCCACTGAAGCTTCGAATATTCGATATTGATTGCCACCTAAGCTTCGAAGCTCAAAAAATGGCATTCGAAACAGCCCTACAAAACAGTATATGATTTATCATTTAAAACTTGAAGCTTAAACGTGACTAAATAAATTATATCTTGCCGGCTATACAATGGTTTATCATACATGTAAAGCATGAGATTAAAAAACAAAGTGTGGAAAAAGTGTCCAAATAATATTATGGGGGCACCCTATGTACAAAAATGCAAACACATATGAATATGATTTTACTATAGTAAACTAGTGGTGAACAAGTGGCTTTTTGGTAACATTTATGAATGTACATTCTTTGTGTTGACGTACCGTCTACATAGGACTAGGCTACTATAGCTTAATGTTTTTTTGTTTTTTTACAACAACCATGGTCATGAGGAGCCAGTCCAGACTTTTACCTGTGGTTAGCTTAATACCACACTACTGAATGTATTATAAACTGTCATAATATCAACATAAAGCCTTCTCATGTGACTTTACCCTGTCTAAAAGGGGCAAGAAGCACAACCATAATATTCTGAGTTTAAGCACATGTACTATCCTATATAACTGAATACTATATACATTCCATTACACTTTTGAGCTTGCAAACATTTATTGGAGGCGTATAACGTTAAGTCAAGACAGATTGAATGGCCAGTGTGTTCTTAATGTTTATGTTTATTTTTGTTATTCGGGCTCACTTGCCTCTGCTATCTTCTGTTTCAGCTGCTCGAGCTGTTCTCGCTCTCTTTCTCTCTTCTTCATGAGCTGCATCGCTCTCCCCGCTTCACTTGCCGCTCCTTTATACTGCGCCATTGCGACTCTTTTACAAGATGTTCAATAAAACGAAATGAAAAACACTGAAAAAGCGAGATAACTCCTGAATTCAGTGCATAAACAAACGAGAAACTTCTCGACTAAAGCAAGCGGTTGTGGGTAATTTACCGCAGTACTGCTTCCGGTTGATGCGAGGAATAACTGCATTCCAAAGTAAAAGTCTATCCATTTAAAAACAAACAAAAATAGATGTATTATCAATTTTAAAATTTTATTATAATATTACTAATTAATATTATTACTATTATTATTCATGCTGTTGATAACAATTGTAGTTGTATTATATAAAAGCATTTAATTTACATTGACATTTTAGCATATATCACTTTTCAAATAGTACCTTAATGTATTTTACACAGAAATAAGGTGAACTTAAAAAATGTAAATAATTGTAATTAGTTTAATTATTTAATATTTTCTTTTTTTTAATTAAAATAATTATTTATTTGTTTTTTTGTTTTTTTGTTTTTTTGTTTCTTCTGATAAATTTCTATGTCACTCGTGAACATGGGCGGACTTTAATAACAAACAAAAGCTGGGAAAGAATCGAGTGATTCTGCAATCGATTTCTCAGCCCTGGATTGAGTGAATGGTGATTTGGTGGAGATGAAGGCGGTGGTGGTGTCCTGTGTCGGGCTTTCGCTTCTATTTGCGTGGCTTCCTCCAAGCCAAGCCCTTTATTTCCACATCGGAGAGACGGAGAAGAAATGTTTTATAGAAGAAATACCCGATGAAACCATGGTGATCGGTACGTCCATTGTCCAATCGTCTCTCTGCGATCGGTTAGCTTTGTCGGCTAGCTGATTCATCTATCTGGAGTCATAAGAATAATTCACTTTTTGTCTCATTTAACGTACTTAACCTGAAGACAGCTGATATAAAATGAGATTTAGGTATGAATGTGATTGTCTGCATTCATCTGTCAACATAAAGAAGGGCTTTGTGAAGATCAGCATGATCAAGGATGTGGCAGGTGCAGCATCCTGCCTGGGTACCTGACATACAGGTGCAACCAGTTCCTTCCTGCCAGAAGCTTCAGCCTGAATGCATCACTTGTTTATAGTAATCATAAATAAGAGTTATGATGACAGGGGAGACAATGCATGCATATTTTACTCTGATATCCGTACTGTATAGTAAAATAATAAGATCATATGAATCTAATAAAATTGTGTTTGTCAATTTTAATGGCACAAATGAACATACTTGGGTTTTATTTGTGTGTGTGTTTTTTAGGAAGATATAGAACACAGCTGTGGGACAAACAGGCTGGCTCTTTTCTCCCGTCGACCCCTGGTTTAGGCATGCATGTGGAAATCAAAGATCCTGATGCCAAGGTAGCCTGTGATTTTTACACAGCTATAGATGGCAGTATACTTCTGTGAAGTAGATTTCACATTCTCTCGCTGTTTATTTCAGATCATTCTGTCCCGTCAGTATGGGTCAGATGGACGATTCACCTTCACGTCCCACACACCAGGCGAGCATCAGATCTGCCTCCACTCCAACTCCACCAAGATGGCACTGTTTGCTGGTGGAAAACTGGTACGACTGTAAAATCTATGATAAATATAGAGAACAGGTTAAGCTCTGAACATTTCTGTCATAGTTTCAGTCCAGGATCCTCATCATACATTTTTGAGTAATAAGCTGTGCAATATGCAGTCTTAATATTTAATAAATGACATCCAAATATATTTGTCAAATACAGTGTTATTTTAGTATCATTTATATTGTATTATATTATTTATTAACATTTTAAATGTTGAATTAATCATTTTGAGTAATAAGCTGTCTAATTTTCAATCTCCATTTAATAAATGACATCTGATAATAGTTAAATCCCAAATACAGTGTTATTGTAGTATTATATATACTTTATTATAGTATTTATTCATATTTTGAAATTTGAATTAATCATTTTGAGTAATAAGACAACTAATGTGCAGTCTCTATATTTAATAAATGACATCAGTTAATATGTATATGTCAAATACAGTGTTATTTATATACTATTATATTGTTTATTAATAGTTTGAAATTTGTATTAATATTTTTGGGTAATAAGTTGTCTAATTTGCAGCCTCTATACTTAATAAATTACATTCGTAATATTTAAATGTCAAATACAGTGTTATCGTAGTATTATATAATTTATTATAGTATTTATTCATAATTTGAAATTTGAATTAATAATTTGAGTCATAAGCTGTCCAATATGCAATCTCTATATTTACTTAATTACATTAGGTAATAGTTGTATGTCATTTTAGTACTTCCATTATTATTATTATTTTTCAGTTCTAGTTCAATAAAGGAAATTATTTTAAAGTTAACAATAACAACAGTAGTCAAATACATAAGTATGGCTTATTTGAAAGATTTTGAAATTACCTCTAGATATGAAAAAGTAAATTACTGTATTAATTCCAATATAATACAGTATAACTAAACATTAACATGTGAAACCGTTTATCATACTGTATTACAGAGAGTCCACTTGGAAATTCAGGTTGGTGAGCACACCAACAACTACCCCGAGATCGCAGCCAAAGACAAACTGACCGAGCTGCAGCTGAGGGTCCGACAGCTCCTGGACCAGGTGGAACAGATCCAGAAAGAGCAAAACTACCAGCGGGTGAGTTTGAACTGGAGAAACTAGTTTTAACTTAAATATGTACAACCGCTGCCTGCTCAAGATGTTTAACATTATTTAGGGCATCTCTCTTGTCTATATAAGTACTGTTTCTAGGGCCCAGGTGCGTTTTGGTCAATTGGATCAAAAGTAGATAAGGAAAACACATTCCCATTTACACCTGGTGCTTTAGTCCATCTCTTTTGTCCATTTTCAACCACTTCTGTCCTGATTTATTATAGGGGAGGGTCTATGGGCGAGTACATTTATGGGCTTTTTCAGATCTTTCGATCTGGATGGACAAAATTAGCTCACGAAATGTACACGCACCCGGAGACAGAAAAATATATGGTGAGCAGCAGCTTAAGTTTCTTCTCTAATAGCAACAAGACAAACCGAACACGGTTAGTGCTTGTTAGAAAACAGGAATGGGGAGAGAACCTCGTGCTTGGTACATTTTTAATCTTCAAACCAAATGTGGGTCTTCAGTTCACAAAGTTTAAATCCCGTCTGGCTAGCGTGCTGCATCAGGTCAGTAGACGGAGAGCAGACGATCTTTTGTGGCAGTTTGAAACATTCGACCACATGAGCGTTTCGATCCGATAAAATGTGTTTTCAATTACCTCTGGAAGTGATCGAAAGTGGATAAGCTCAAAACGCTTTAGACCTTGTTTACAACTGTATTTAGCATTGCCTACTTGTGATTCGATTGACCAAAATGCATCTTAATACCAGGTGTAAATAGGGCCTGGCAAGGTTATTAGTTAACTTAAATGTAACCTTTTTTAAAACCTTTTTGAAACAGATTAATGTTAACGTAAATAAAAAAATATTTTTTATGTATTTATTTCAGCTAGTTACTGCTTTCATTTAGTTTAACTTGTTCTAAAATAACTAAAGCTAAAATAAAAAATTATAAAAAAATATCTTGACATTTAAAAAACACTAATAAAATGATAAAAACACATGAAAATTACTCAAACTTCATTGGAAAATGTAGAACTAAAAATGTATTCAAAATATAACAGGCTGCATAAGGCTTCTTTTACATTTTCAACTTTCTTCAGTGTGTAAAGTTGCTGTTTAAGCATGAAAAATGTCTGTGCTCACTGTTTCTGAACCCCTTGAAAAGATTTTTTACGGAAACAAGCATGTCACAATATTCCTCATTTAAATAATTTACGCAAATGCAAACAAGGGGGCGAGTACTGGTTGAGTTGCATTACTACTGTGTTGAAACAAGAGACTGTGTAAAAAATGATAGACATAGAGTCCGCGATGTCACTCATAGGTTTCTGTAGAGAGTTTTTGAAGGCTCAAAGTCGGCCGTTTCCATCTTGACACATTGCATCACTGCGTGTCACTCCCAGATAGCAGAAAAGGGGCAAACGGGTGGGACGTGGGCGGGGCCGAGGTGATGACTAAGGGTGCTTCTCAATATCCCTCCTCGTTTCCTCGTTTCCTCGCTCCTCCGTCCTCCATCCTATGACCCGGACACCGATGGTGCTCAGCCATCTTGTAGGACATCTCAATTCTCTAATTGCACCGCGAGGAGGCGAGGATGGAGGCGTGAGGAGGCTTCCTGAGGAGACGCAAGCATTAATTCTCCACCCCCTTCACATCGTGCCACAGTTTATTGTGCCACCGTTTATTAATCATTATTATTATTATTATGTTTACATGTACAAGACACAAATGTTTGTCAAATAACAACACAGTTGCAGAATTCTATCAAAGCACAAGAAAATTAAAGAAACAAATAGAGAAATAAATAGAAACTAATACTATACAACAAATTAAAAGCTGGAACTGGAATTCGTTGTTAATAATAACTAATATCAATTAAAATATGGACAAATGTGGTATTTTGTGGAGGCTGAAGCTTACAATATAAATAGTTATCTCTAATGCCTAAGAATCACGTCTCAATCCAGCGGTGTCATCATTAATTGACGCCGCTTTGAAGTGACCTTAAAGGGAGCGAGGATATGATTTCACTAGATTCAATTCCTCCACCCTCACGTCCTTCCTTCGCGTCTTGAAGGGGTGGAGCTAAGGCGCGAGGAAAGGAAGCTAGGAAAGGAAACGAGGATGCACAAATAAGAAGTGGGAAGCACCCTAAGAGACAGAGAAATGGCAATCCGCTTGTCACTCAAGTGGCCACACCTTTAATTATGCAGAAATGTAAGGCTTTATATAATGTAAACGAATGAGTTATAAAATAATTTACCCCCCTCACAGTTGTCATGAAGGGCAAAATTAGCCGTATAGACCAAAACCACAATTTTTACGAGGCTGTAAACATGTTTTTTTCTGCTCTAAAGTTGGGCATTTTAACATGAGCCTGTCCCTAGCGGCCAGTCAAGGAATTGCAGTTTAATTCACTTCAATATTTGGCTTCAACTAAAACTGGGGGAGGTTGTCATTTGGTTGAAACCGGTTGAAACTCACAGCTAATGTAAGGGGCATGCTTGACATTTCCAAAACACATGCAAAGCGGTATACCAATCACAGCACACTGGTGCAGTCGACCAATCAGAGCACATTTAGCTTTTCAGAAGGAGGGGCTTCCGTAGAGATCAGAACTAAACAGTGTTACAGATGAGAGGTGCGTGCTACAACGTGAAATATGCAACAAAAAAAAAGTTTTTTTTAACATTCAAGCATGAAAATCTATTCAAGTAGACCCCAAAAATAAAATCAAACCAGGGGAATAATATATCTGTAATACAAACTATAATATTATCTCAAAATAACACTGGTAGTTGTCAATGTTATATCATACAGCATCCATATAGGTTATATTGCACTGAATGCACTCACAATAAGTTGTTTCTTCACAGTATCGTGAGGAGCGTTTCCGTATGACTAGCGAGAGCACGAACCAGCGCGTTCTGTGGTGGTCTATCGCTCAGACCATCATCCTCATCATCACTGGCATCTGGCAAATGAGACATCTCAAGAGCTTCTTCGAGGCCAAGAAGCTGGTGTAAAAAGAAGAAAGCAGTACAAAGACACTAACCCTATTGACATTTATTGCCGTTCTGTTTCTCAAGTATGGGAATACTCAGTGCTTCATTTCAATGTTTTCTTTTTAAACTCAGTTCATTATCTCGAGCAGATCCATTTAGACAGAGATTTGAATGGAGCCTTAAACATGCAGCATATTAACAACCCCTGATTCTGCTCTAAACCCGAAACCCATTTATCATAAATGAATCATAATCCATAAATGAATGTTGTTCAAGTGTTCATATTACTAAAAAGTGTCACATGAAAAATTCCGCTTTTGAAGTGATGATCATTATGGGTGCATGGAAACTGCTGTTGACCTTACGATTGCATTAAATTTTAATATGTATATATTGAGGTACATTGAAGATTTTGACAAATTTGTGGCTTTATTTTTATGTTCTATCTGTCTTGGGCTGTAAAAACCCTCAAATTGGTGTGATGTTCATGATCGTGAGAGGAAATGATTTAAGCAAATTGATTGTAGCTTGCATAGTAGCCGTTTAGACCATATTTCTGGGGTTTTCTTTCTTTTAGTGACTTAAAAAATGTGATTTTTGTTGTTCTTCTTGTTGTTCTCAGTGTTCTGTTCCATGCTTTATTTATTTAATGCATTGACCAGATTTAAACTGTAATTCCAGTAGATACAATGAGCAGGAATGTCTGTAATTTAATGAAAACTTTTGGTTTTCTGGGTTCTTCAATTTCAAGACTGTGTGTTGTTTATATGATATTTGAAAATTTTTGTACTGGCTTCTTACACGTACCAATTTATAAAAATGCTGGATTGCATGACACACAATGGCAAAATCTTGCATGTAATGTGGAAATTTGAAGGTTATTTATAGGTTAACGCGGTCTCAAGTGTCAGTCAAGCTTTGTAACAAACTATCTGTGCACACAGTGGGCATGCACATACTTAACTGTATGCTTGGTACTCAGTTCTTATGCCATTCACAAACATTGTCTTCATTTGTATTATAGTTCGGTTTTTAATGTTTTTTGAATTAAAGGTTTTAAATGGACCAATATTGTTGGCCTTCATGAATGAGAGGCATAATGCATTTCACTTATGATAGGATAATTTTTTTTTTTAATCTTTCATATATAAATAATAATTTGCTTGTTATATATCGCTTTTGCTGGGTACTCAAAGCAATTTACATTTGGGGAATCTCCACCAATGTGCAACATCCACCTAGATGATGCGACGGCAGCCATATTGCACCAGAACGCCCACCACACCCACCAGCTTATGGTGGAGAGGAGCCCAAGTGATAAAGCCAATCAGTGTAGGGATTATTAGGAGGCCATGATGGGCAGAGGCCAATGGGCAAGTATGGCCACTGGCCAGTACATTACCATGTAAAATGTTTGTGTCAGAACTAAACTAATACATTTATTCAGCAAGGATGGATTCATTTGATTAAACAGGACAGTGAATACATGTATACCGTTACAAAAGATTTCTGTTTTAAAATAAATGCTGTTCGTTTGAACTTTCATTGTATCAAAGAATCCGGACCGTTCTTGTTTATCACGGTTTGTACAAAAGTATTAATCAGCACCACAGTTTTTAACATTGATAAGAAGTTTTAAAAAAAATCTTAAGCAGGAAAATCAGCATATGAGAATGATTTCTGAAGGATCATGTGACACTAAAGACTGGAGTAATGATGCTATAAATTCAGCTTTACCCTCACAGGAATAAATGGCATTGTATAATAGGCCTATATTAAAATAGAAAATGGTTATTATAAAGTATACTAATATTTAACAATGAGCTTTTACTGTATTTTTGATCAATTAAATGCAGCCTTGGTGAGTGACTTCTTACACTATACACATAAAACTATACATATACTATATACATAAAAGAATGAAATATCTCTATAAGCCAAACAAACCATTTCATTTTCTCTTATTTTATTGCTCAACTCACCTAAATCAATGAAATATCTACAATTCAACTATCTATTGACAAGATACAAGATGTTATTCGTCACACTGATTAGGAAAAAGAAAGGATGTTATAATTTCTGTTTTGGCTTTTCACTACTGACCACAAACAGTAAATCCATTAGTTCAACGTGTATTAATCCAAAACTTAAAAAAAAATATATGATATGAATATTTCCTCTAAACAAGCATCTAAGAATCTCTCTCTTGCATAGTAATTGGCCTTAGACCCTCAGCAAGTCCATAAAACAGTTTCTCTCTGCACATTTCTATGTTCTGTACCGCAACCAGTGTGGCTGTAGATTAGTGCTAAATTCAACACCAGTGTTTAGGGTGACATGAATTACGACATGAAATACATGACAACACACACGGCAGTCCGACACATCTCATCGACACAGCTTTCACAGCAACAAGTGGATACAGAAGCAATACCATAAATGTGCTATTCATATTTACATTTATGATTTCAAACAAAACAATACACAGACCCACTATAAAATATACCTACACACTTATAGCAACAAAAATATATCCTAGATTTAATTAGATGTTAAAATGAGTTACAACTGATAACATCTAATCTGACTGAAATGACAGAAATAATACTTCACATCTACGATTGGCACAACAAAACTGAGCATGTGCTGACCCTGTATCTGCTAAAAATAATCGCAAAATCAAGGCTAAGTATTTGACAAAAGGGTTGGAGGACACTTCAGGAGATCTTTCGATAATAAAAACACCTTCAGGAAGTAAATTTCTTATTCCAGTTATTAAATTACACTTCTTTTGCCACAGAAGACCAGGTCAGCAGCATTAGTTAAGACATATTAAAGGCCCTTGACTGGTGAATGGTGAGCCCAGTCATTGGGAAAAAGCCCAAGAAGTCCAGTATTTAGTTTAGCAACCTCTTTTCCCCCTCATCATTCAATGCTCTGTGACGGTGAGCCGGTCCATTTTCCTGGCTGCTTCCTCGCTTACAACCTTTGGCTTTTTCTCTGGACTGGGACTCGGGGTGTTGGGGTATTCTCTGGTGCCGAAAATAGTGCTGCCGACACGTATGTTGGTGGATCCAACCTCGATCTAATAGGAGAAACATTTCAAATGGATATTAAATTGATAAAAAGCAATTTTGCAATAAAGTAAAGTGCCCCATTATGCTATAATTTTGTTTTGTTAGTCTACAACAGGGTTGCATTCATCCAAAAACAATTGAATTCTCTCATTATATACACTCACCTTAAGAATTATTAGGAACAGCATACTAATACTGTGTTTGACCCCTTTCCCCTTCAGAACTGCCTTAATTCTGCATAGCATTGATTCAACAAGGTGCTGAAAGCATTCTTTAGCAAAGTTGGCCCATATTGATAGGATAGATCCTTGCAGTTGATGGAGATTTGTGGGATGCACATCCAGGGCACGAAGCTCCCGTTCCACCACATCCCAAAGATGCTCTATTGGGTTGAGATCTGGTGACTGTGAGGGTCATTTTAGTACAACTCATTGTCATGTTCAAGAAACCAATTTGAAATGATTCGAGCTTTGGGACATGGTGCATTATCCTGCTGGAAGTAGCCATCAGAGGATGGGTACATGGTGGTCATAAAGGGATGGACATGGTCAGAAACAATGCTCATGGCATTTAAACAATGCCCAATTGGCACTAAGGGGCCTAAAGTGTGCCAAGAAAACATCCCCCACACCATTACACCACCACCACCAGCCTGCACAGTGGTAACAAGGCATGATGGATCCATGTTTTCATTCTGTTTACGCCAAATTGTGACTCTACCATCTAAATGTCTTAACAGAAATCGAGACTCATCAGACCAGGCAACATTTTTCCAGTCTTCAACTTTCCAATTTTGGTGAGCTTGTGCAAATTGTAGCCTCTTTTTTAAGTGGTACCCGGTGGGGTCTTCTGCTGTTGTAGCCCAGCGGATGGGGCTCAAGGTTGTGTGTGTTGTGGCTTCACAAATGCTTTGCTGCATACCTCGGTTGTAACGAGTGGTTATTTCAGTCAAAGTTGCTCTTCTATCAGTTTGAATCAGTCGGCCCATTCTCCTCTGACCTCTAGCATCAACAAAGCATTTTCACCCACAGGACTGCCGCATACTGGATGTTTTTCCCTTTTCACACCATACTTTGTAAACCCTAGAAATGGTTGTGCGTGAAAATATCAGTAACTGAGCAGATTGTGAAATGTCTGGCACCAACAACCATGCCAAGCTCAAAATTGCTTAAATCACCTTTCTTTCCCATTCTGACATTCATTTTACAGTTCAGGAGATTGTCTTGACCAGGACCACACCCCTAAATGCATTGAAGCAACTGCCATGTGATTGGTTGATTAGATAGTTGCATTAATGAGAAATTGAACAGTGTCTGAAACAGTTAAATAGACGTCTGGTCTTCAACCTTGCTCCTGGAGTCCCACTGCCCTGCAAAGTTTATATCTAACCTGTTTTAGCTTGTGATTTTCAAGCGAGCCCGAAGAGCTTTATTAGCTAGTTCAGGGTTTTTTTTTTAGGGATAAAGGAACTGTACATAAGAAATGTATTTCAATTAAACATAAAATGGCCCTGATATGTCAGTTTTGGCCACAATCTTATATACACTTCCTTTAAGATTATAACGCAGGCAGCTGACTTTGGAGGAATTTGCAGCTTTACTCACAAACTGTAATTCCTGATCATTTATAAGGTGAGAATCAGGACCGTTATAAACCTAAATATACTTGATTCAATGGAAAAGTGTATCCACGTAGTAATAGTTCAGTGTTTTCTGTCATAATGATGAAAGTTAGCGCACAGCTGTTTTCGTACTCTGGCACTTTTAGCGCTCACACTGCATGCGAACCGCGCTCGAGTCCAAACGAATGGACCACTTGTTAAACAAACTGGGCTTTGGGGGTCAAACGCGCTTGGGCACGGTACACCCTAGCACTGAAAACAGCTTATTCACGACATGTCGACAACACAAACCAAACTCTTCCAGCTTCATCAGCAGCTGCATGTGTTTGAGGGCCGGTCAAAGTAGACAACGTTTGTGGGCATCCAATGAAGACCATAGGCTGGCATTATGCAAAATGATTACAAACATATATCATTTGGAGCAGAAGACAGACTGGAATTACTGAAAACGCATTTCAGGCACTTGAAATCATTTCTTTTGGAAGACAATAACTCCATTTATCATTCACTTTCATCTTTGAAATGTTGGAGACCTTTTACAATCACAAATAGCTATATTACACACTGCTTTAATAATAAATAATAATAATAATAATAATAAATTTTATTTATAATGCACTTTATATTAAACAAAATCTCAAAGTGCTACAGAATTTAAAAACAAAAACAAAACAATCAACAACAATAAATAAATAAAACCGAAAAATAAAATAAAATAAATTAAACAAGTAGCAAGTCAATTAAAAGTCAATTAAAAGCTCTGCTAAAAAGGTGGGTTTTAAGACCACGCTTAAAAGTATCTATAGTCTGTGGAGTCCGCAGGTGGTCAGGGAGAGCATTCCACAGACTGGGGGCTGCAGAGCAGAAGGCCCGATCCCCCATAGTACGGAGATTGGCTGTGGGAGTTTTGAGGCGATACAGCGAAACAGAGCGGAGGTTACGAGTGGCTGTTTGTGTGGTGAGGAGTTCCTTGAGATAGGAGGGAGCATCACCATGGATGCACTGGTGGGTAAGGAGAGAGATCTTGTACTCGATCCTGAACGACACAGGAAGCCAGTGGAGTGATTTTAGAATGGGGGTGATATGGTCGTATTTGCGCACCCTCATGAGGATCCTAGCAGCGCTGTTCTGAATACACTGCAGCCTCTGGAGATTTTTGCTAGGGATGCCAATAAGGAGCGCATTGCAGTAGTCCAGCCTGGAGGAGATAAAGGCATGGACAAGCTTCTCCGCATCAGCCAGTGATAGAATGGGACGAAGTTTGGCAATGTTTCTGAGGTGGAAGAAGGAGGTCTTACACAGGTGATTGATGTGCGCTTCAAAAGTAAGCTGTGATTCCATTCTGACCCCCAGATTCGTGACTGAAGTGGAAAGAGGAATGACCTGATCAGAGAAAGCAATGCTGGTGATAACGGACTTCTGGACCTGAAGTGGAGTGCCGACTAGGATAGCTTCAGTTTTGGAGCTGTTTAGCTGCAGAAAGTTTTGCTTCATCCACGCCTTTATCTCATCCAGGCAAGTGATCAAAGTGGAAGGTGTGAGGTCAGCAGAGGGAGATGAACTTGTCCTAAAGTAAAGTTGAGTGTCATCAGCATAGCAGTGAAAAGAAATCCCATGCCGGTTGATGAGACGGCCAAGGGGGAGCATGTAGAGTATGAACAGGGTGGGTCCGAGCACAGAGCCTTGAGGGACACCGCAGGTGACATTGTGTGACAGGGATGTAGCTTCTCCTAACGCAACATATTCAGTTCTCCCAGTGAGATAAGAAGAAAACCAGTTGTGGACCGAGTCAGAGAGACCAATGGTGGAATGTAAACGGTGAAGGAGGATGTTATGGTCAACTGTATCGAAAGCTGCAGTTAAGTCCAGGAGGATGAGAAGGGATGGGGAACCAGCATCTGCCGCCATCAAAAGATCGTTTGTGACCCTGACCAAGGCTGTTTCTGTGCTGTGTCCTGAGCGGAAACCAGACTGAAATTTCTCATAAAGATGGTTATGCTCCAAATGGACCTGAAGCTGTGCAGCAACAACTTTTTCCAGCACCTTAGAGAGGTATGGGAGGTTGGAGATGGGCCTGTAGTTGTCATTAACATCTGGGTCTAAAGTAGGTTTTTTCAGAAGTGGTCTGATGATAGCAGTTTTAAGAGATGAAGGAACATGGCCAGCCTGGAGGGAATTATTAATAATCTTGGTAATGAATGGACTTAAGACACTGAGGTTAGATTTTACCAAGGCTGTAGGAAAAGGATCCAGTGCACAGGTGGATGGTTTCATTTTTCTGATGATGTCCTCAACCTCGAGCTGTGTGATGATGGAGAAGCAGCAGAGATGTTGGAAGGTCCCTGGCTGTGGATCAACAGACGGGACAGGCAGAGCGGAGGTGCTAGATAGGAGCAAGTGGATGTTGTCTACTTTGTTCCTAAAAAAGGTCATGAACTTATTGCACCTCTCTTCTGTGGCTTCTGAAAAAGAGTGAGTTTGCGGTTTGAGGATGTGATTAATAGTGGAGAAAAGTTTCTTGGAGTTTCCAGGGTTATTGTTGATGATGCTAGAGTAGAACTGTGACTGAGCATCTCTTAAACACCTTGCGTAGGCCTTCTGATGATCTCTATAGGCTTGCCTATGAACAGTGAGTCCTGAGAGCTTGAGACGCCTCTCAAGTACGCGCCCAACCGTCTTCATCTTCCGCAGTTCGCTGGTGTACCAGGGTGCTGAGCGCGAGAAGGTGACCATTCTAGTTATGACAGGTGCGTGAAGATCTAGAAGGCTGCTCAGAGACTTGTTGTAGAAGTCAACCGACTCAGAGACTGAGGAGAGATCAACAGAGGAGAATTGCTGAAGGTCTGTAGTTAAAGAGTCTTGGTTAATCTTTTTCAGGTTCCTGAAGCAAATTTGACGGGAATCTTTGGTAAGGGAAGAGGGGCGTGGCAGCTCAAATGAGATGGCCTGGTGGTCAGACACACCCAGATCATACACCAAGAGGTTTCTAATATGAGGAGAGTTGGAAATGACCAAGTCCAGAGTGTGCCCCCTAGAATGAGTGGGTCCATCCACATGCTGTTGGAGATTGAGGCAGTCCAATAATTGCAGAAACTCAGCTGCCAGGTGGCAGGAGGGGGTATCTACATGAATATTAAAATCTCCTAATATTAAAATGTTGGCAGAAGTAGCGCAGAGTGTTGTGAGAAAGTCATGCATCTCAGAGATAAAAACTGAATTTGTTTTTGGGGGCCGATAAATGAGCAGTATTGTCAACGAAAAAGGGGGTTTACATTTAAAAGCAAGGTATTCAAATGATGACACTGTGGGCAGAGGGAGAAAAGACAGCTCCAATGATTGTCTATGAATTACAGCTAAGCCACCACCACGACCAGTGTAGCGGGCTTTCTCCAGATAGCTGTAACCAGGAGGACAGGCATCATTAAGTGCTGCGTAAACTGCAGGCTGATGCCATGTTTCCATTAAGCACATAAGGTCTAATCTCTTATCAATGATGTGGTCTTGGATGAAAGATGACTTATTTGTGAGGGATTGTGCATTAAAAAGTTCTATTTTGAGCGTTGATGGTGTGGTGAATCTCGTTATTGGCCGTAAAACACTAAAATCCACTCCACGTTTTCTGTCATGCGCTGTGCTAAAAGATCTTGCGGTGTTTCCCGTGCAATCCAGTTTAGATTGGTGAGATCTCGCGGTGATTCCCGTGTTTCCCGTGTTGCCAAAACGGAGAGCAAAACTGTTGTGATGACGCGGCAGATGTGCGACGGAGGTCCAGATGGATGGTATGGCTGATGCAGAGTTTTCAGGCTGATGATAAACTAGCCCGCGACGAGAGCCTCTATGGATGTAACGCCGTCTGCGCAGAAGTCCAAGTTCCTTAATGACCACGATGCACGCCGGAAATGTGCGGTCGTTGAAATTTAGCAGCTGTGGGATGGAATATTTAAGCTTCATGACGGCCGCTGGAAGGTTTTGACTAGCGCTATGCATTATAGAAACACAGAGCTGAAACACTGTCAGGCACAGCGAGATGATGGTCCATACCATAGCAGAGTGTATGCGGCAACTCCCAGCAATTTCAGCAAACAGCCGATGTTAGAAGAGATAGCAGGGGTGAGTAAAAGTCTTTGAAATTAGGAGAAAAACCGTAAAAATCCGTACAAAAAAGGTTTTAGATGTATAAAAGTCCTCTCCTGTCATGAGGGAGTCCATTCAAACTGCCAACTGTCAACAGCCGAGAAGAGTTATCCGAGACGATAAGAGCCAAGTAATATGTCCCAAAATTAGCACTGACTGAATGTACTAGTTACTGACAAAAAAATAAAATTAAAATAAAGTTTATAATTAACGTATATAAACTAAAATCGGGTGGAAAAGCAGCGAACAGACAACGCCAGCGTCCTCTCCCCCTCGTTGCTAGGCAACCATTTTCAAATTATTATTATTATTAATTATTTTAAAGGTAATATATCCCGAGAAACATAATAGGGCACTTTAACATTGATAGCACAGACAACTGAAGAGTATTTTTTTTTTTAAAAGCAGCACCTACCGCATGTTCAAAGTCATTAGACATGCCCATACTGAGTTCTATCTGCTCTACCGGGATCTTCAGATTCTCACAAACTGCATCACGATGTTTCAACAGCATCTACATAAAACATACACAATCATTTACATTTTGCATACAATGTTGTAACATTCTTTTAACATGTTGCTAAATTGTTTTCTCGTAAGTTGATTTTGCTGATAAACAGAAGTCACAATTTTATAGGAAAAAATGAATACTTTGATTCTGTGACAGTAAAGAAATTTACAATGTTGAAAAAAAATTCAATTTCTAATCAATTCAGTGCTTTTGAGCTTTCCATTCGTCAAAAAATGTATTTTTTCATTTTTCAACATTAACCATAATAAGAAATGTTTCTTAAGTAGCAAATCATCATATTAGAATGATTTCCGAAGGATCATGTGACAATGAAGACTACAGTAACGATGCTGAAAATTCAGCTTTGCCATCACAAGAATAAGTTACTAGCCTAGAAATCTAGACGCACCCTAGCGGCAGCAAATCTAATTAGGTACATTTTAAAATACAAAACAGATATTTTAAATTGTAATAGTATTTTACAATATTACAGTTTTTACTGCATTTTTTATCAAATAAATGCAGCCTTGGTGAGCATAAGAGACTTTATTAAAAACATATTTTTGGGGTTCCTAAAGAACCTTTTAAGCAATGCAAAGGTTCTATAGATGTTAAAGGAACCATCGATTCCAACCCTTTATTTTTAAGAGTGTAGTATGTTTAAAAGTAAATATATAAGAAGTTTCAAGTATGCAAAGCCAGTTGGTGACCCAGCTGATCTGACGCACCTGGAAGTCGGGGTTGGGGCCTTCACTGAGGTCATAACCGTAACGTCCAATCGTCATGAGTCCGGCGAAGTCAAGAGCAGAACACTGAGATACGACGTGTTTCACCATGTTTACAGTCTCATCAGGTGGCAGGCCATGTTTACCTGATAAAAAACATCCAAGAGAGACTGCTGAGGTTCCAGGAAAACAGTTTTCTGATACACTGAGAAAAGTTTGCTTAATGCTTAAGTGTTTTTGTTAGACATGCACCCACTGTGACACTGCAACTATCATTCTGTCCAAAAGTGAATTAATCAAACAAACAACATTTGAACTTTTGATATAGGACATCCCATATCAAATCTGAATCCCACTATGATGCTCCCAACTGTGAATCTCTACATTTTACAAAGAACACCTAGTAAACTACAGAGCATCTCAAGTGACTTCATGACAAACAGTCAAACCAAAAGAAATTAAGACATCTTCAACATTCTACATTGCTATAGTTAGAAAATGATAATAAAATATCACAAGAACTTAGAGTTAAACTGTGTCAGAAAAAAATAATCTTGATAATGTCACATAACTTTGATAGAAAGGTATGTAATGCATTAAAGTCAACCAATCAGCTGTTCAATTTAAGTACACAGTCAGATTAGTTAGTGTTAGTTCTGCAGTCAGTTCCGGAAATATATTTTTTCCCATTAATTTCAGTTTATTGAATGAGTTTTATATATAAATTAGTTGAAATAGTGTGGGCTGGTAGCTTTAACAAATACCATTGATTAACAACATCAGAGCTTACAGCATGTCTGTCTTTAAAGGCTCATAAGTTATTATGAGTTTTGACTTACGGAACTGGACTGTTGCACTCCAGAAGGTTTTTGTAACCATCGTTTTTTTAATGATAACATGATCAGAAAGTTGCTTGAGTGACTTTTTTAAAAAAAATGGCTTGAGCAATAATGGAAGATGAAAATGTACAAGATTTGACACTGAGTTTTTAAAATGTTCATAGCTGATGTTAATAGGATATAATAGTTTGGCAGCAGAACACTCACTTTCCTCTCCACTGGTGTTGATCTGAACCATAATCTTTAACCTCTGTGTGTTGGCCGCTCTCATTTTTTGCCACGAGCTGTTGACTTTTTCAGCCAGCTTCACAGAGTCGATCGTCTCTACCATATACAGGTTTTGGACACCTGTGATTGAATTCAATGAATGTGAGTTACATCAGCATCAAAAAAATAACCTATAAATGTCTGACAGCACTAAGCAATTACAATAAATCTATGCTCTAAATTATAGTATTTTTAAGTCAAACTGAACGCAAATCGAAGTCGACTTTGCTCACCCAGGAGTTTGTTGACATTATTCTTTTGCAGATGACCGATGAAATGCCATTTTATTTCAGGACATGACAACACAACCTACAAAGAAGTTTTAAACAGATCAAGACATCACTCAAAACAACGAAACAAACATATTTAAATTAGCTAGACTTCATACCTGGGGATGGGAAGCTTTCTCAACAAGTTCATTTACCTGCAGAAAATGGGATATTTTATGTGAAAAATTAGGCAAATGTACTTGCATGCATACTTAATTATTTACTCACATAATTCTCTCCAAAGTTTCGCTGTCCATGTTTGTAAGCCTCCACCACCATCTCCGGCGGTTTAGTCTTACTAACCGCAACTAGCCGCGGGGCTATACATGGTAACATCTGAAATGGAAAAGTAAAATACTGTCACTTGTTTATAATAGATTGTTGTAGAGCAGTGTCGGAAATACATTTTATTATTTTTATTTGTATTATTAAGGGGTACTATTTGCCCCATTTGTTTGTTTGCATTTTTTTTTTTTTTTTTTTTTGCTTTAATCATATAACAGCAAATTATGCTGGTAATTTATGGAAAATGCTTCAAATGAATACATAATTGAAAATAATCTTACAATCTGAACAATACATGTTCTTCTAAAATGGATGTTAAATATTTAAATGATTAGATAGGCCTACAACACAATAAAATGGATTAAAATAAATGTTAAATAACATCAATAAGTATATATATATATATATATATATATATATATATATATATATATATATATATATATATATGCGCAAAAATAACAGAATTAGATTTTTAAATAAATATGGTATGTGCATTATTATAACACAATAATCTAAAACTTTCACAGCTGTTCTACATCATATTGATTTTGATACTACTTTAACCATCAAACACCATCCAACTTAAAATCTGCATGTGGCAATATATTTGCTCACTTTAAAGTGCATGTAATTGACGCGTAGTATCGTGCAGATTTCATTTGCTAGAGCGTGACTGCTTAGAATCAGAAATTTCGTGCTACATGCATTCACGCTCTCTCTCACACACAAAATGTCCTTCTCCTTGGGAAGAAGTTACCCGCTATTCGAATTTTACACCATCATCCTAAACACTCTGCAATACTCTTACATATATTGGGTTAAATAAAAGTATTAGTGATTCCCTATATAATCAGCTGTCAATGATTCCTCGTTACTATATGAAGCTCAAGCGTGTGTAAAGGTTGAACAGATTACATAACCCTGTCATAACAACACGTTGTACACGAATAGATAGTATGATTTAATGGTATTTCAAAAGGATATTGTTGTTTCATATCTTGCTTAAAAGGAACCGATGAAAACCGACCTTCGGGCGACGCGAAACCGCTTGATTCACCCGGTCCACCACCGCCTGCAATTTGTTCCCAACCTCCTCCGACATCACTACTCTCCACATAGCCTCAGTGCGCTCCGCTCACATACATCAGCAATGTGACGTCACGGACTAATCCGGTCAAGTTTCTGACAAAATAAAAGTCCTGCTTCTTTTGAGGATTCGATATTTAATCGAGTTTTACTGTGGGTTTGTAAATAAAAAAAATAGTCACAGGTCCGAAAAGTAATGTGTTGTGACAGCATAAATAAAGATTTGACAAATGATAGTCTAACATGTACTATAATTGCACAATCATTTTAACTTTTTTTCTTATAATTTATTACTGTATATTTTTATACAGCATTTATTTTCTTGACCCAGGACAAGGACAACTCTGATTTGCTTATTTCTATCCTATCCTGTCCTATGATGGTCCACAGAAAATCATATCTATAGCTAGATTATACAAAGAAATCATTTAAACTAATTTTTAAAGTAAAGTTTTCAGTTTAACAAATCTTTATACAAAACATTATTTGAACTCAGTAAATCAAGATCGTTAAATGGCTTCAAAAAGTATTAAGGTACTGAGATGTTTAAAAAGAGGAGACATTGAAAAGCTTGAATAAAAAAGGATAATCACATTATAGTCCATTTATTCAAAAATTGTTTTTTGAATTGTGTACACAAATTTCTACAGACATAAGACAATAAAAACAAAAAAAGTGTTTATATAAAACAGAACATTTTAACAATCAAGGATTTCTGCATTAGTATTTAGTCTTTGTTGTAAACCGACATGAGAAACCCATTTGCTGACTGGATGCAAATACAAAAAAAAGGAAGAAAAAAAATACAGAAAAGCAGGGAAAAAGCTGGCCATCTTCCTCATACTCGTTCAAGAGCCTCCAACATGATTATACTGTTTCCCCTGATTACCTGAAGAGACAACAAAAACAGAAGACCATACATCACTGCACAGAGAAGAACAAATTACAATTACAATCAGATTCTACATCTTGGAAGTATGACCAAAATAAGAATGTTGCCTTGTCAGCTGAACAAGTAAGTAATGTCTGCCACTTTTGTTCTGACCAATTGAGAAAAAAAAGCATTAATAAATCACACATGGGTGAATCTCCAGTTGTCACTGATAATTGTCGTTTAGACCTTTCTGGATTACAATCCGCTATAAAAATGACACATTTAATTATTCCAGCTGCTGTAAGAAAAGGATATAAATGATCTGCCGCCTGCAGCCTCCTTACATGCGATACTACTTGCAGAGCTCCTTAATGTTTACAGACGTGACTTAATGACGCAAAGATATGCTCGAATTTCCCATGCTAAGCTACCAGTATCACTCTAATTAGAACACATTATTACAAACTTACCATTGTGAATCGGACTAAGGTAAGGAGATAGTTTTGAACACTGGCTGGTTATGCACTGGCTCAAAAATGTATTTTGGATCATTTTTAAGTTACAGATTGCATCTTTAAAAAAGATGAACATTTACCAAATAAATTAAAATTTCCTTTATGATTTACTCACCCTCAAGCAAATCCTAGATGTATACAACATTCTTCTTTCAGATGAATACAATCGGCGTTATATTAAAAAATGTCCTGGCTCTTTGTAATGGTAGCCCAAACTTTTAAGCTAAAAATAAAATAAAAAATAAAGTGTATCCATTATAAAAGTACTCCAAATAAATAAACAAAGGCCTTCATATGCGAATCAATGGGTTTTTGTAAGCATATCCATATTTAACATGTTAAAAAGTAAAGGACCCGCCTTCAACTACGGAAAAAGCATAACTGGTGCAACAATGACTTCGGACGTAGTATAAGTGTTTTGAAATACGTGAGGTGTTACACTTTCTTTGTAAGTTGAATACATAAGACATATGTATATTGTCTTACACAAATCCATCAATTTACTTCAGAAGGCCTTTACTAACTCCCAGAGCCATATGGAGTACATTTATGATAGATGGATGCATTTTGTTGGACTTCAAATTTTGGGCTGCCATTATAATGCTTAGAAGAGCCAGGACATGTTTATTTATTTATTTATTTATTTATTTTTACACATAACTCTGATTGTATTATTTGTCTGAAAGAATTTATCATATACAGCTAGGATGACTTGAGGGTGACTGCTTAAGGTTAATTTTCATTTACGGGCTAACTCTCTCTTTAACACACAAAAGATTATGCAGTGACTATTGCATAATAGAAAGAAAAAAAGAGCCATATTGTGATAACTACTATATTAATTACTATTAATAAAATAATTGGAGGGAAAGATGCATCAAAAATCATCAAATTGAATCGTAAGGCAAGTGAATATTCACACCTCTACTAAACATGACAATTGCGTCAGCAACCGTAAGTTTGAGTTATGTAATAGATTGTGATATTGAGTACTGACCACCATCCCAATGGTGTTCATTTGTCCCCCAGGAGCCATTTCTATAGTGTCATCAACGACCAGATTCATGAAGGGATCAAATCCACGCAAAATGCCCTGGACATGACGACCACCGTTCAGCTTCACTGAAAGCGCACACAAAAATATCATCTTCACAAACGAAATGCACATCTTAATAAAAACTATTAGACAGCGAATCTGAACACAGATATTGTGTAGTTCAATACATGCAGCATTATCAGTGTATTCTTTTTTTTTTGCACATACATAGTAACAGGGTTACAATACAAATACTGTTGAAATCGAATATATTTAGAAATACTAATTATTTAGACTTCCAGATACATGTCATCCTTGTATTTTAGACATTTCTGCATAATAATTTGTGAGGGGGGGGGGGGGGGGGACACGCATTATACTCACGTGAAAGCTTCTTGTCCATAAATCTTAAAAGGAAAGAATAAAATAAGATTTGTATTTAAACCAGAATAGAACGGCAATACAGTATGTGCACTGAAGGAGAATAATACTGGTTGCGAAATACACGGAGACAAACCGGTTAACTTAACTTAAAGCAATTGAATAATGCAATGCTAAAAATGTATCGCAATTTCTAACTCTAAGACAATTAAGATTACATTCAAGGTTGAAGTACTTACTTTTTCAACTCAGGTGGATGTGCTTTGCTCATGTTTATTCAGTAAGTAAGATACCTTTTTGTAAAACAAAAAACGTTTGAAACACGCTTCAAACAACGGAAAGAAGAATGCGTGAAGTGCAGGAAGTGGCGCGTTTCTGTACTAGTCACCGTGTGCATGTGCAATATCGCCCCCTGTAGTGGCGGAGGAAGAACTTCAATAACATTGCGACACTCGACAGGCTTCAATAAAAGATTTTACAGCAAATGATTATTATATATTTGTCCTATTTGTGTCATTTTTTTTTAAAGAGCAACAAATATAACAACTACTACCAAACCTTTTAAAACAATTTATTCAAAAACTTTCATTAAAAATTTCATAGGTGACGAGGTAAATTTTCTTACAATTTTTTTTAAAGAAAAATAAATCATCACACATCTTGGGACAAAGCAGATGAAACTGGAGGTAGCTTCTAGTAAATATACCCAGAGATTAATGTAGATTAATGTGAATTCAAAATGCATCCCGTCTATATTAACTTTATTAATAATAAAATATTATATATATATATATATATATATATATATATATATGCACTCATCATGTACAATGTGAGCCATAAAGTGGATTTTACACAGTGTTTAAAGACAAAAAAATGTGTCAGTGCAAAAAAATATGCAAAAAGCCTGACAGCCTGATGCCTGACAGCAAAAAAGGTATGTTTTGCTGTCAGGAAGAGAAAATGTTAGAAGTGTTAGATAAAACATCAGAAACAAAAATGCAGTAAAATGTACTTTTTTTTCTTTAGCATGATGACCTAATGTGAAAGCTCTATGGTGTCAATCCTGCAGATAGTTCATGCTCCAGTATATATTATTTACAAAAATATTTGGTCTGACAGCATAAAATATCATGTATATAAAACATGCTAATATTTGTAATGCTTATAACTTGAAATGTTAAACTAAGCACAATGTTCAGCAGCAAACCTCTGACTCTCAGAAAACAGATTCTCGGACTGTGATATTTTGACTATAAAATGTTATATGAATAAAGCTTACTTTACTTCCCTAATGAAATAACACACATACATTTCACAATTCTCGAGTAGAATGCAAAATAGACCAGATAAAACAGTCTATAAAACTTCAGTAGCCACATCTCACAGATCCAAAGATACAATGTTCCTCAACTTGGCAGATAACACCAAGGACATTCATTTAGCTGGTTTTGCATTTCAGCAAAGGCACTGGCCATTTAGAAAATGTGTGTGTAAAAAAAAAAAAAAAAAAAAAAAAAAAAAAATTTACCATATTCTCACAGTAATATAATGGATATACTGTATGTCCGCTAAGCCTGTGTGAAAGTATGGAAACACATTTATCCAGGAGCACAATTGGTGCGTAGAAGTAGCTTTAATGAGTACCCGTATCTGACAAAATAATATTGGCTTGTCTTTATTATCGAAGGCCTCTGTTATTTGTCAGGCAGTTTGGCTCAGTGTAGTGGAAGCAAGTTATGTTTACACCATACAATATTATACCTCATGAACCACAGAAATCAAAATCTATACAATACTGATAATATTTAGACAGTGTACCCAAACCAAAAATGCCTGATGAATGTAATTCCTGATAGCCTAAGAAGATTTTCCCTGCCCTTAAATGGATAGTCCACCCAAAAATGAAGATTCTATCATAATTTACCCAACCATATGTCTTTCCAAAGACATTTTGAAGAATATTGGTAAATAAAAAGCTTCAGTTCCCAATGGTGTATACTGTATATCCAAAATAAAGGAGGACAATGGGAACCAGAACGTTTCAGTTATCAACATTATTCAAAATATCTTCTTTTGTATTGATAGTCATACAGGTTTGGAACGGCATGTGGGTGAGTAAATGATTTTCCATCTTTAGGTCGACTACATCTTTAAATAATCAGTTCACCAAGAATTAAAATTTGAATTTTTTTTAGCTTTTTCTTTGAAATGGCCACACACTAAACAAAAAACTTATATTCAAGTTTTTGGAGCAATTTAATTGTGCTTTTTGTCTTATAATGCAATGTTTCTTTAAAAAAAAAAAAAAAAAACTTATGTGAGAAAATAACTGTCAATTTTTGCGTGAACTATTTCTTTTTTTTTTTTTAAGGAAGCTCTTTCAGTCATCACTGAATTCATCTTGATTCTCACGTAGCAGATGTTTCTGGCAGTGCTCTAGAAAAGCGTCCAGGGCTATGAAGGCTTCGGCACATGGCACACAGTGATAGACTTTCTGTTCACAATCTTCTGGAATCTCAGAGAGGGGAATCCCACCTTTACAGACACTACAACACCTGCGCGGTTCAGCAGGTCGCTGAATTTCTTTAGGCACTTCCTCGTGGACTTCCTCGTGGATTTCCTCATGCACGCGCAGAGCAGCTTTGGAGCAAAAGACCTGATCGCATGACGTACAAGGATACTCGCCATCCTCGTCTTCATCGTTGTCATCCTGACTATTCTTTTCCACTTCCTGAGCAGGTAGATTTTTGGTCCTCGGTCTGCCTCTCTTTGGTCTAATTTCTTGGGAAGGCCTAAGTTCCTTTGGTGCCTTTGGTTCGAGTCCAGCTGCGTCGGCACCAGTCTGGGTCTGATGGAGAGCGGTGCAGTGTTTGAAATGCGCCCAGCGCGTCAGATGGTGCGGGAACTCTTCTCCGCAGTGGCGGCATGGGTACATCTCACCTTTCTGCCTTTTCCTGATAGCTTTCCCTGAGTTCTCCTTTCTCAGAACTTTCTCCTTTGTTTCACGACGGTGTTCCTCTCTCCTGTGCCGGTGGAGCAGTGACGTTTTATGAAATGATTTGTCACAGGAACGGCATGGAAACAACGTGCTTGAGAGGAGACCTTTCCTCTTCGTTCTGCGACGGTGTTCCTCTTTCCTGTGCCGTTGGAGCAGTGCTATCTTAAGAAATGATTTGTCACAGGAACGACATTGAAACAACGTCTTCGTGCTGCGTTTCATATTTCCGTGTGTAAAGCGCATGTGGCAGGAGAGTCCAGCAGAGGAACGGAACATTCTGGAACACAAAGTGCACGGAGAAAGAGACTCGCTGCCGCTTGGGCTAGATGGTGGTGAGGAGGAGTAGGAAGGTGAAGAAGGTTTGAGAGTCTTTGCGGGCTGACAGTCTCCGGCCTGCTGGTGGTACAGCAGCTCTTGTTTGTGGCTGAAGGCTTGTCCACATGGGGCGCACGCATAGGGGCTGCCGTCTTGACTGAAGGGATCTTCTGGGCGACATGGGCCTGAAGGTTCGCTCCCGCAGGAAGGGCACGAAGAACTCCTTGTGGGTTTCCCTCTGCACGTTTGGCACATAGATGAGGCACCAGGGCACTTGTGTAGCTGTAAACTAGAGAGCAAAGCAAACTTTTGGCCACAGCGTTCACAGCAATGGAGCTTTTGTAGGGAGTTCAGTTCGGACAATTCGTGGCCGCCGTCTTTGCGGATGGAGGAAGACGCCTGTGGTTTTGGTTTGTACTCCATGCAAGTGATCAGTTGAGCCAGTTTTGATAAGGTGTCTGACATCGGTCTGGACCTAGTGGATATCTGATCACCTTTTGCTCTATTCCAGTTGCAATGTACGGAATCCATATTTCTATATTTGAAAAGACAAAAAATTAAATCATAAATCGTTTAATTTCCATTATTCTCAATTTTTATTGATTTTGTAAGAAGCCTTTTTCTGCTCACCGAGGCTGTATTTATTTAATCAAAAATAAAGTAAAAGTAGTAATACTATCATAAATAAGTGATACACTATCAATCAAAATTTTGAAGTAGTTTGAAGTTATAATTTTATTCAGCAAGGACCTATTAATCAAAAGTCACAGTAAAGACATTTTTAATGTTACGTACAATTTCTATTTCAAATTAATTCTGTTAATTCTTTATTCATTAGAGAATCCTGGACAAAATCCACAAAAATATTATGTAGCAAAATCGATATTCAACAGTGATAATAAAAATAACCATTATTAATAATCGATAGTAACTGAGGACCAAATTAGCATATTCGAATTATTTCTGATTCTGAAGGATCATGTGACTGAAGACTGGAGTAATGGCCGCTTGAATAAATTACTTTTAGTATACAAGTTTTTAAATTGCAATGCAGGAACATGTTTACATTCTTGACTAGAGATTTTTTTAATATAAATAAATTAAGGAAACAAACGGATATGCATAGCTATATAATGAAGACACCGAGATAAACTACATGGAGCATTAACGCAACACTGAAACAGGAACAGTTTACTAGCGGTCTTGCTACGCTGCTGAAATACAAACTCACCTACTCGAGGACTTTGTATCACTCAAAATGTGTTTCTCGCCCGTCTATGTGGACATTACAGCAGAGGTTTTAAGTTCATGAACACAAAATGCACGAAGTTTTGAGGTTAGACGCAAACGGACTTTCAGTTCAACTACCATGCACTTCTACCCAAACTAGTTCAGGCAGTTTTAAGAACTACAAGTCCCATCTCCCCATATGCACATTTATGACGATGCGGAAGATTTATTGTAACTTGTTTTATTTTTCTATTTTATTTTATTAAATGCATTATGATCCAAGAAAAGACTTACTCATACAAATTCTTATTTATAAATGGTTTACACGTTTGATTAATTATCATTTGATAAGAGAGTTAACGTAAGTGATTATAAATGAATGTATCAAGTATTCAACTTTGTTATTGTTACCTAAAATGATTTTTAAAAAATCGTTTTGTTAATTGAAATAAAGCTGAAATAAAATAAAAATATAAGTACTGGGTGAAAAATTTAAACTAAAACTGACATAAAAAAAAGTGGCAAAAGCGCTTAACAAAATTACTAAAACTTAAACTAATATTAAAGTAAAACAAGCTATTCAAAATAGCCATAAATATTATAATAGTCTATATTTATAAGTTTTAGTAACATTTCTATTTTTTATTAATGTAATAAGAACGAAAGTAGTAAACTTTTATTATGAAATGTACTCAAACCGCGCAACATCGTCCCCTACTGAGTTGGAATGAAATGGCACCCCACTTATTACGAGGATTAATATCTGTTCGTTAATGTCATGGGTTTTATCTACATGTCATTTATTACGACGATTTAAACAGAATGCGCCAGTTCAGAATTGAAATCATAACATTTTAACGTTTATTTGACATTGTGTCCTCCTCCGGTCCAGTTGGCGGCAGCTGCACCTGTCCGCACGGCCATACATCAGAACAGAGTGTTCCACATCCACACAACCGGCAGCTTATGAAAGCTTCACCGGTTTAATCTCAATCGGTGTCGGAGGAATCGCAGGAGGAAGGACTATTGTTTCAGCAGATGTTTGTCTTGAAGTCAAAATATGATTCTAGATAATTAAGGATCTAGTTCACTGAAAAACAGTCGACTCATTTGTTCACATAGAGATGACCGCGCGCGTTTGTTTATTACCGTGTTAATCGTGTTATTCAAGATTATTCGGCATAATTTTACACACATTGGAAAGGTCACACTGTTTTATTGATGGCCGTGTCAGGGGGAGCCCGGAGGATCCCGATGGGTGTTCGGACATTCAGTGACTTTCTAGAAATAGCGGCCGTTGGTCCGTGTCGCTCCAGCAGCCCGTTTAAATGCAGAGAGAGAATACAGCACTGGCCCATCAGGTAAAATACCGTACTTACAGTCTACCGGTCCCGTTTAAATTGTGGAATATATTATATAAACATAAAAATATTATATATACACCACATGAGACTTTTATTGAACGGGTGACGTGTCATATCTTTGAACAAAACGCACCTCACAAAATTACCATAGTAACATTTCCTCTTAAAAAAAAAATACAAACAGTTACAATAGTTAAGAACCGTAGTTATGATAGGATGTCATTTCAGTATCAAAAGCTTTGTTTTTTATTTTAATGTGGACCATTTTACCCCGATAGAACACTGGCCTGTCTGTGAGCCCCCAGGGGTCCCCCAAAACGTTCTAAGGGGTCACCTGAAAATTTCAGAGAATAAAAAGACAAAGCAAAAATGGATAAAGTCTACCGACCGTTCTAACTGTTTTATTTCTAAATTTTTCTTTCCTTTCTTGCCGTACACATTCCATAATTGTTTCTGTTACTAGTGAGTTTTTCCTCACTAGCCCCTTTTGTTATGCTCGATATTAACACAGTATGTAAATGCTTACACGTGCATGTATTGTTATACAAATCATTTTTATTTGAAAATGTTCTTCAGGTTTATACATCCAACATTATATAGATGATTTAAGTTTGGGAACAATATGTTGTATTTATAATGTCACACTAGGCCTATTCATCTAATGTTTTTTCATACATAAAAAAAATATATAGATGGATTTTTGGAAGGGGGTCCCCCACAAAAGGTTGTTCATATTTGGGATCAAATATGGCATTAAGTTTGAAAACTCTAGCCTATTATACAGTTACCATTTAGAAAAATGTACCAAGGAAGATATTTGGAAGAATGTTTGTAACCAAGCAGATCTCGGCAGCCTTTGACTAACATAGTATTTTTCCCCCAATTTGACTCATGGTTTATTTATGCTTGATACAATTGGATCGTGTTTTGTTTTATTATATATTTATCAGAAACCTGTGTCTCATATTTGTCCTCTTTACCAGACACCTGTCCTCATGCGGGATCCTGATGACTCGGTATCCTCGCACTCTCTGTCTCTCCGAAGTAGATTTGACTCTCACTCCTCACAGGAGATCTTTCATCAGCCTCACCAAAAAGAGAAAAGAGTATTCAGAGAGGAGAATACTAGGGTAAGTTGACCTTTAATTTCTATTTAGTTTATTTTTTATTTTTGTATTAATTCCAGTTAGTCGCCAAGACAGCAATCTAGCATATCATTTATTTTATTTAAGCTTTATTTCAATTAATGACAAAAATGTCCATTTTTGAAAGTAATTGTATTTTCAATTTGAGCTCTTGCTTAATTTTGAAATTGGAGAGATGTGCCTGTGTTTTGGTCTTTAGGTACTCGATGCAAGAAATGTATGAGGTGGTAGCCAATGTGGATGACTACAAACACTTTGTACCGTGGTGTAAAAAGTCCCAAACCATCATGAAAAGGGCCGGTCACGCCAAAGCCCAGCTGGAAGTGGGCTTCCCTCCGGTTGTTGAACGATACACTTCTATGATAAGCCACGTCCGTCCACATCTCGTCAAAGTAAGTCATTCTGTGTGTGCTTTTCAACACCTTCAGAAACACAAAGGAAGAATTCATAACTAATTTTATTTCTCCCCATCCCATTTCAGGCGGTGTGTTCGGATGGTAAACTCTTCAATCACTTAGAGACAATATGGCGGTTTAGTCCTGGTATTCCTGGCTATCCTCGCACATGTACGGTGGACTTCTCTGTAAGTACCATGTACAGCATCAACTTTACCCTTCGCTAAACTCCACCCTAGATATCCACCACTCCAAGCTTATTGTTGCTAGATCTGTCAAGCTTGCAGAACTTTCTTTAGAACCTCTTAAAATAGAGGGTAAAACTATCTTCCAAAACTGTCATACTATTAAAGGGGAGCTATTAAGCATTGAACTTTCTTCAGGCCCTGTTTACACCTAGTATTAAAATGCGTTTTGATCGATCGGACCAAGTAGACGAGGGAGACACATTCCCGTTAACACCTGGTGTCTCTTTTGTCCACTTTCAACCACTTCTGTCCTGATTTCTTGGAGGGGAGGGTTTATGGGCGCTAAATGTATGGGTTTTTCCAAATCATTCGATCTAATGGACAAAATAAGCTCACACAATTTACATATGAACACGCCCAGAGATGACGGAAAAACACAGAGAGCATCCACTCTGGTTTCTGATCTGAGAGCCACAAGATCACGACGAACAATGTATGTGTGTTAGAAACCAGCAGTGGTGAGAGAACATCGTGCTTGGAGCATTTTTTTTCGTCTTCAACCCAAACTTGGGTCTTCAGCTGACAAATTTTAAATCCAACCTGGCTACCGCACTTCCCATAATGTTTATGCATTTCATTTTAGTATCATTAAGTTAGTTCACACAAATGAAAGTTCCGTCATTAATCACTCGCCCTCGTGTTGTTCCAAACCTGTAAGACTATCATTAATCTTCAGAACACAAATTAAGTAGCCTGACAAGCCAGACCCACATCAAGATGTTTCAAGAAGAAACTCACCATTGCAGGGCTCAATCCTAGAGACGGGATAAACGGTTGTACTTCAAACTCCCTCTGCTGCGTGCTTGGATAGCGCTACAACCAACTAGAGCAACGAAGGTGAAGCGGAGCTTGACGATAGATTTAACTTTCGCCGTATCCGGTCGGAAAACTCCGAACACATCTTCCTTTCTTAAGAATGACTTCAGTGCCGTTCTTTGATCTTTTCTCAGAGAAAAGCTTAACTCCAAGTCTTCCAGAGTCGTGGCCAAAGCTGATTTGAAAGACCTCTGTTCGCCAGCTTCTGTGTTTACTAGAAGCACGTGGAACCTCCGCAACTCTGCCGTCATTATGTTAAGCCCGCCACCGACTCTATACACGATGTGATTGGCCATTTTTCCAGCTCACAATCCAACAGAGAGTTGCTAGAAGACACTCACTGCAAATTAGATTTTCTGCCGCTAGGGTGCGTCTAGATTTCTAGGCTACAAATGAAGATCTTTTTGATGAAATCTGAGAGAATTCTGTCCCTCCTTTGACAGCTACCACACTACCATTTTGACACTCTAAAAAGCTCATGAAGAGATTGTAAAACTAATCCAGTGAATTGAACAGTTTAGTCCAGATTTTATGAAGCTATATGAACACTTTATATGATGAACAGATTGAATTTAGGCTTTTATCCACATATAAACATTTAAAGAAGCTCATCCGAATCTGCGTAAACGCACGAGAATAAACCTCATTCTCATTGGTTTTCACACGTCCAGCAAACATCCTTGAGCTTCCATTCGTTTATGACAACTGATGTTTAAGTTCATGAATGTTTATGTAAATAAAAGCCTAAATTAAATCTCTTCATCACTTGAATGTATCATAGAAAATAGGGACTAAACTACTCAAATCATATGGATTAGTTTTAAGATCACTTTATGACGAATCAAAGTGGTAGCGTCGTAGGACAGAAATCTCTCGGATTTCGTTTTCTGAAGATGAACGAAGGTCGTGCAGGTTTGGAACGACATGAGGGCGAGTAATAAATGAGATTTATTTGGGGGCGAACTAACCCTTTAATATAGTACTATAGTATTTATTCATTTTTAATAATTAGTTAATAATTATTAATTTTGTTGTTTTCGGTCAGTTTTAATCGTTTTTTTAATATGTCTGTAGTTTTTATTTATTTAAAATACTTTAAACGAAAATTAGAAATGTTTAAAACAACCGAAATAAAATAGAAATGTTCAAATGAAGTTCAGTATTTTATTTAATTTAACTTAATGTTGATTTCAATGTAGTTATTGTTTATTTCTACATTTTCAAATGTTTTTTTATTAGTTTTAGTTAATAACACTGGTGGATGGCAGCCGTTTCTAGGGTGGGACTGTTTAGTGTTTGTTAGGAAGCAAACCTACCATGTCTGTAAATGTTTCTCTCTCTCTTTCTCTCTCTGGATGTCGTTGGCTTCCCCCAGATCTCGTTCGAGTTCCGTTCACTGCTGCATTCGCAGTTAGCAACCGTGTTTTTCGACGAGGTGGTGAAGCAGATGGTGGCGGCGTTTGAGCGGAGAGCGGGCAAACTGTACGGGCCCGAGACGAGGATACCCCGTGAGCTCATGTTTCACGAGATCCATCAAACGTGAGGTGCATCATCACACCGGACTCTTCTGCATCTGGAACTCGCCAAACTCTTTCCACGGTTATCGCATGACAAATCGCATCACTAGATTACAATGGGATGGTACGATGGATACCATTCACTTTTAGACAGTATGAGGTATTGAACCTCAAACGTGTTTCTTTTTGGTTGCTTTTTGACTGTGAATGAAGATTGATTTACTGCCGCTCTGAACGGTGAGATTTAGAAGTCGAGGAGCAAACACTAGGTCGTTTCATTAGGGTTTCATCTCGTTTACATTTTCTTTCCTGCTTTGGGTTTGTCGGGGCCAAATCTGAAGAACTTATTACTGAAACTGAAAGGAATGTTTTAGGTGAAATGTTGCATGCTGTCGATTACCACACAAAATCAATTTCGGTTTGTTACCTCAGTTTTTAAAACACAGCACCATTGTTTACTTGCCTCCCTGTGAACGCGCAGCTTCCACGCATATTACAGTTTTATGTCGATATTATTTTCGGTGGTATACAACTAGATTTGGATATGGTGAGAATTCAAAATGACTGAATTTGAACACACTTGCAATGACCTACTTGACTTTCACACTGCACTGAATTTATAATATTCATCTCAAGAAGTCACACTCGAGGCGTGTGGCTTCAATCACAACTGTAAATATAATGAATAATAAATTATACAGTTAAAGTATTTCTCCCACCTAAATATTTATCCTTATAGACAACAAAATAAACTTTGTTTATAGAAGTAGCATATTGTAACGAAGGTGAATTTAGAATATTTAGCATGCTTTTTCTTTCTTTGGATGCATTCACGCAAACTCAGGGCTTTGGAGAAATCCAAAAGGATGAAATGTAAGAAGTCAGCGTGCTGTTCCCTAATAGTGATCCCAGATTGTGCCTGTTCATGTAGACTGTGCCATTTTTGTTTCGTTGCTCCATTAATGTGTGTTTAAACACTACTTTATTCATTCGATTTCTTCAAAAAAAAGCTACAGGATACAAGCATAGCGAACTGTTATTTTATGAGATTTTATTTTTAGCCATTTCAATGCCTTATCTAAGCGTTCATGGCATTTATAAATGACTTCAAATAACATTGAGCATTGTAATTGTACACGTGCCGATTGTTCTTTTTTCTGTGCTGTATCAAACACCCGGTCTTCCATGGAAGTAACATCACCATCAGTAGATTTCTAGGGTGTATCAAAAAATATATATCTTGTTAACTGTTTGTTAAGTGAGAATGTTTGGTTGACCAACTGTGAATAACAACCAAAGAGTTGATCAGTGCTTCAGAAGAGCAAGAAAAGCACAGTTTTAGGAAACAAATTCTCTATGAAATGAATGTCCTGTTCAGTACACCTTATTTGTTGTCAGTGTTATAACCTTGCACAAGCATTTATTTTAATTTGAGAATCTATAAATTGATTTCAAAACACGTGCGTGTGGATTTATTTGGAAGCGTGAAGTACAACGTGTTGGATTTGGATATGCACTGACCCTTTAGTTTTCTTTTTTGCCTCTAAGTTGTAGCACATTTCTAGATTTTTCAACTGTCACCACTGAGGAGATACAGGAGGGCTTGTGAAAACATAACAGTGGTGAACACCAAGGGAACAAAGAATACAACGTGAAGCTGGCAGTGGAGGTTGAGGAAATCTGAGTAAGGCTGTGGTATCTGGGTCATGTATTTATATCAGCGTGAGAGACTATAGTAAGAGTTTCTGCCCTGACCTCAAGATGTTTTCCATGCAGATCTTTACACAGAATTCATCATTAAAACTGAACTTGATTAAAAAATCATTTACATTTATGCATTTGGCAGATGCTTTTATCCAAAGCGACTTGCATTGCATTCAAGGTACACATTTTTATTAATTTTTTTACATTGTCAGTTCTTGCTTTCACTGGGAATCGAACCCATGACCTTGGTGTTGGTAGCACCACACTCTACAGGAGCTACTGGAAAAACTAATCCACTCATCCTTTCCCAGCCATTGATTTTTAAAGTTGCCGGCCACTGCCATTTTCAAGTTTCAAACCACCAAAGAAGTGTTTTCTGTTGTGGAGCATCAAAATAAAGTGTTAATATATAAGCAGACAGTGTACTTACTAATAGGGTAACCTGGGGTAAAGATGACCCCACCTTATTTTTTTCCTCCTTGACCAGTACTTCTACATCTCAGTACTTTTGATGAATGTCTTCACTATTTTTAATTTTGTAATTTCATCTGAATATCAACATTTGTGAGATTTAGTCTGCCAAAAATTACTGGTGTAATTTTGCAGCTCTGGAAAATAGTGATCTATGCCATTGTATTGTTGAATATTATGTTTTTGTGTCTATTTGTTATTGAGGGACACAATGTTAATGTCAACATTAGTACTTCAAATATAATTTTAGCAAGTTGCAAAGGCAACATTTCTAATTATCATTTAAGTTTTTCTTATTTTATTTTACTGATGTTTTTAATAGTTTTAGTTACCAATAACAAAACTGCTCCAATGTTGTTTGGTTCCCAGTGTTCTTTAAAATGTTTTCCGCAAAAGAAAGCAAGTTGTAGAAGTTTGGAATGACATGACAAGTTTTCATTTATAGGTGCACTATCCCTTATATTTTGGTTAAGCATTTATCCCTTAAAAAAAAGTTAGGTAGTTTAGACATTCCAAAGCTATCGAAATATGGCATTTCTCTGTTTGACTTGTTAAAACTGCCTGTATCAAACAGCACCCATATTTAACTTCATTTGAACATGTGCAAATATAAATTAGCATTATGAGTGGATATTCCAAATACATTAAATCTATGAATTATAAATTAATATACCAGCTCACTCTGAAAAAGAAATGTTCCATCAAGGGCATTTTACATCAATGACAAGAAATTCCACAAAGAACCTCTCATTGAAGAATTCTATTATGTGTGATGGAAAAAGCTTCCTTGGACGTTAAGTTCTTAATTGAACGATCTTATGCGTATAAATACAATGCAAGTGAAAGTTTTTCATGTTGAAAGAAAGAAAAATTCTCAAGGGTTTGTTAAAAACATTTATTGGTTTTCCTTTTTTTGTCAAGTTTTCCCATTTTTTATTTCTTATTATTTGTTCACCTAAGCTCCCCCCTCCCCCCCAATCAATCCAGACACATTTGAACCCATTCTCATGTTCCCCCTCCCCATTTTAACCCTCGTGGATTCGACTTCAACCAATTCTCTCCATTTTCACATACCTCATTATTTAAATTAACCCGACGGAGCATAACGGGATGTACATCACGATGAAAACAGTCACGGCAAACCAGACAAATAATCTCATGCTATTAGATGAGTGGGGTTATACGGACAGAAAATGAAGATTGGGGAGGAAAGTGCCATTGGAGTGCTTATGGACCGACTAGCCTAAATCGCTGCTAGATTATCCAAAAACAACCTGAGAGCAAGCGTGCAAGAGAGCAGGACCCATGTGTGCCACAGCAGAGGACCATCTCATGTCAAGTCATGTTTTAAATTGCATTAAAGGTATAGTTGATTTAAAATAAAGTTTAGGTTTAGGTATGGTGAGACTCTTGATATGCAGTTCATACATTCAAACTATATTTACATGAATAAATAAAACCACAGATTATGTATAGCTACACAAAATGACAGCTTATCTTTATACAAAACATCATTCTTCAAAACAAAAGGGAAACTAAAACTCTAAACAGGTAAAATACTTTTGGATGAACATACAAAGTGCCACAAATTCGACTTGCTCTCAAGTTGGTACACGAATTACCTGCGACTACAATAACTTATGTAAATGACACAAATCTTTAACAAATCAAAGCCAATATGTCCACTGGTGAAATGGGGGGTGGTGGAAGAGCTGGTTATTTTAAATAAAAAGGGCACCACATGTGCAACAAACATACAGGAAGATGAAGACGATTGGTTGAAGTTAAGGGGCAGTACCCTTTTAAACAAATATACAAGCTTCCCAAGTTGAACTGAACTCATAGAATCAATTCTATTGAGAGAGGACCGTTTTGCCACCATGGAGTGCTCTTACAAGGAGAAATGTGATGTTAGCAATATGAACACAGTCAAACTGCCAATTATTGGACAGGCTCAGAGCAGTTTTTTTTTTTGACGACTTGTTTCCTCGCACAAACAGAGGTTTAAGTGAACATCTGAGAGTAAAAATACAAGACTAAAACTGAAATAGTTGGCGTGACAGCTGAGGAGGATTTATTTACATACTAGGTGAACTAACTCTTCTGAACTACTATTCAATAGTCATTCTTAGTTTAAATAGAGAAGTGATTTCAGGGAAGATATCTTACTCTCAGCTGTGTTCTTGAACAATAACAGCCTTCTCCAACAAACCGCCCCACTAAATCCATAGCTGCATCATTCAAACTGGTCATTCGGTCTGGAAAAAGAAATGTGGGAAAACTGAAGAGGAGTGACCACAAGCGATGATTGTGTAATGCGTCTACACATTTCCCATGAAAAAGTAGCTGTAAATGTGTTTTTGGGAATGAAAGACTAATAAGAGTGTAAATGGGATGTGTAATCTTGACATATATATATATATATATATATATATATATATATATATATATATATATATATATATATATATATATATATATATATATTAATAAAGGCCCTTTTTAGATGAAATTTAAAAGTGTACTGTCTCTTTGAATCCCTTAGCCCCGGGGGCTTGTTTCTAATAGTTTAAGCTCCTCCCCTTCCTGTTCTCACTCTGCTGGCATGGTCTTTCCCTCTCTAGCCTGATTTGGCCCCAACTAGAGTCATGAGTCCGTCCGTGCTCATGGACTTGGGGCGCTCCAGAGGGAAGCCAAGCGCTCTGCTCCACACCAGCTGGGCGAGGACGCCCAATGCCCGGGATACGCCGAACAACACAGTGTAATAGTTCATCTCAGTCATGCCATAATACTGCAAAACACAAGATTAAAAATGTGAGAGGGTTTCAACAGACTGAAAAATAGATGTATACTGTACAAAAAATAAATAAATGGATTTCATTAATATATATCAAAATTAGGATACATGGTGAAAAAAACTAATTACATATTCAAAATAAGGGATTAAAAAAACAATCGTACAGAAAGGCAAGATATTTGACATAAACAGGATATTTTTGGGCCATTTGACAAAAATTATACAGATCTGTAATAAATTGCCACATATCTTTTTAATTACATTTATGTGTTTCATCCACAAGTTTCCCAAACTCTGACGGGAGTCCCGCAAAATAATTGTATTTTCCCGCGACTCGCACATATTAATATCTTGTCGCCCGCATCCACATTGTCCCATCAAATATGATCCCGTGCCTCACTCGGTTGTGCTGGGTCCCGCAGGAGTGCAGGTCTCTATTTGGAAGGTAACGTTAGGCTGTTAGAGCGGTCTTGCTACACAATAAATCTGTAAATTATTGAAAACAACAAACATATCCCTTGCAAAGAAGTATACAGTTGTACTGCAGTATTTTAAATAGGTTAAACTAATATATACTCAATAATTAAATTTACAGCAATTAAATGCTAATTTTTATTACAATGCACTTATATTAATTGAAGTTCATGCATCTATTTTCATGTTGATTAAAAAAAAAAGTCTACTGACAATGTCTGACATGATTTTAACAATTACAAATATTAAAATATAAATATTACTTCTGCATCACAATTCTTTGGTTTATTTGAAGCTCGTTGGGCATTGAATGGAGTGCGTATGGTGCTAATAACGTGTCAAACGGGTCCGTTTATGTTGCATGGTTTATGGAAGCAAGTAGGTTTCGGAGGTGTGAGAACCAGGCGCTCAGCGCTCATTAACGACTGCCGCTGCCTGGCAGAAGCCCCTACCATGACGCAAATTCGCGTCTGTTGTGTAGTGAATGAAGCGAATAGATTCAAAATGTTCACGCGTCCAAGTTTGCGCGAATAGCGCTATTTATTCACGTCACTCGCGTCTGGTGTGAACGCAGCATAACTGTTGTGTGTGCTAAACTGGAACTGAGATACCGTCAACCGGAAGTATCGAGTGTCATGGAGACGCCCACTAAGACTTGCAGGAAAGTTGTGGATAGGCTGATTCCTGGTGTCTTACTTGCAACAGGACTCCACTGTGCGCATCTACGTTGGGCCAGGGGTTCTTGGCCTTGCCCTGCTCCAGAAGCACATTGGGTACGATCTTGTAGAGTTGAGCTACTAGCTTGAACATGGGGTCATTGGGAAGGTGCTTGAGGGCAAACTCGCGTTGACAGGTGTAGCGGGGATCTGTCTTCCTCAGCACAGCATGGCCATAGCCTGGCACCACCTGAATAAGACAAGAGAACAATCAGTGTGAATAATCCTCCATTTTATATGATATTATATATATATATATATATAACAGAAAGTTGGAACATATCAAAGGCACTCACTCTGCCTGATTTGAGTGTGTTCCAAATGTAATCTCTCATTTTCTCATCGGACACCTCACCACCGAGCTCCTTCTGCAGGGCTGTCAGCCACACCAGCACCTCCTACAGAACAGAGGGGGAAATGCATGAATGAAATGCAAAGCTGGTTAGTATTTCATAACCACATGTTCTGTGCAACACTAAGCATATTAAGGCTCAAACCTGATTGGCCAGTCCGTGCAGGGGTCCGGCCAGGCCATTCATAGCAGCACTGAAGGAGAGGTAGGGGTCAGATAGGGCACTGCCTACCAGGTGACTAGTATGTGCGCTGACATTTCCACCCTCATGGTCACTGGAAAGAAATAGAATCACACAAAAAGGTTATGGTCAAAGAATGTAGACAGGCAAACTAATACAACCACATGAGGGCAGACTTGATTCATTTGAATATTCATTCCTCTCTTACGCCACCCTTCTGTCCTAACAAGTACACTAGCACTAAGCTGGGTGTTTTCTTGCTGACTTAACAATATGTGTACAGTCTGAAGTCACTGGCCAGAGGGAGACAGAGATATCAATCAGTAAACCTTTAAGTAGCCAACCAAGCACCACGCAATCATTTTTCAAAATATAAAGTTCATGAGGTGTGTTACTTTTAACGCCAATAACAGTTATAGAATTTAAATACACAGATGTTTTGGGGGATTTAAATACAATTTAATAGTAGATTTTGAATATTAATTTAAGTAGTTTAATAATTACTTAAGGCTACTTGTATACTTCAGTTGCATGCATTTAATCAGCAATAAAAGCGATAACAGCTTTTGTTACCATAGATTGGAGGTCTCAACAGTCTAAAGTCCTATTCTTAAACATCTTATCTTGATCAGGGCTCGACATTAATGCTTGTCCGGGACAAGTGGATTTTTTAAAGGGACAAGTGAAAAATAATTTTACTTGCCCGGCAGACAAGAGCCTGAAATCAAAAAATAACTAGCAAATCACCAAAATGCACAAATGATTGTGCATTAATTTAGTGTAAGTGGCGATCGATAGTGGTGGATAATATTATATGATGAACTGACGATAACAAGGTCGCGCTGTTGACACTCGTGCAGCCTCTCGAGGAGAAAATACAACACTAGAGCGTTTAAGCTGTTTCCTGAACACCATCATCACGATTGAAAATGACACTGCTTTCATATGACAGTTTCATAAACAATTAATTAACATTCACTTACATTTACATTCACTTAAAGTCACTTACATTTTGGATGCAATATTGAGTGCTTTTGTTCGATTTCAGCAGCGAAAATCGTTCACACACAGCAGAACCGTAACGCGTCTCACAGCGATTTAAGTGTGTTACTGACCGATTTAGTGTTTGAATGAACAAGTCAGTGACTCACTCATTAAGACGGCCACCTGCTGCCACCTACTGGAGGTTTAGTTTCATGTTTAAACATACTTTCCAACATTTCTTATGTGTCTATTCAAAACTACAAATCTCTAAACATTATTTAATGCAGTTGTAATTTTTCAGTGTAATTTTTTATTTATTATTGTTAACAGCCCTTATAGTGTCTTAATTTATTGATCAAATTGAACAATATAAAATTAAACCTGAAGCATAGCCTATATTTAATAAGATTGGGGGGAAATGCCCTTTATAAAAGGTAAAAATATCACAAATTTGAAATGATTCGATAAAGAATTTAAAATAAAATTCACAAATATGCAGATTTAAATATGACAAAGCTGACTGAAAACTGGTGAGAATATTGCTTCAGAATAAATTATAGTTACAACACACACACACACAAAAAAAATATTGAACTTTTCCGGACAAGCAAATTTTTTACTCGGACAAGTGAATGAACGTTTTACTTGTCCGAAGGACAAGCACATGAACATGCTTAATGTCAAGCCCTGTTGATTAATCTGTCAATTATTTATTCATCCACTAATCAGATAATCCACATCTTGATCATTGATCACTGCAAAATTTAGCACGTTCCTGGAGAGGAAGTTAGAGCAAATTGTTGGCTTTTAACATTACACCACTGCTCTTCAATTCAGTTTCAGATTCTGGCAGTTATTCTACGAAGAGCCAATTTACAGTATTGTATTTGTGTTTCTGATGTTTAATGGCCTGAGTGATGCAGTTTAGTCAAAGACATCAGGCACATTTAGGTCTCCACTGAAAACACAAGATTTTCTGAGGACAATCACAAAGGTTAAAAGTCCAAGCTGACCTCATCACTAATGAGTGCCTAGACCTAAACAGTGGAGGAGTTTATGACGAATGAGTCAGCGATTATGTATGTCATTACCTGTGAATGGTGAGGTACAGCCTCATGAGTTCTGTGAACTGTGGCTCGCTGTAGCCCAGCATGTTGGTGAAGTTGTGTGACCAGTCCAGGTTGGAGTCGATGGCACCGATGCTGCTGCCTTCACGGTACAAGTTACGGTAAATCTTGGCCGCCACGCAGGGGAGCTTGGCGATCAAGTCCATCGAGTCTTCATACACGAACTACACAGAAGTGCAGTGAATACTTGTGAATGTATCATTTGCTTGAGATAGCAAATAAATATCATTTTTGAGATTGGGTTTAGTCTTATTTTCATGTTTACCTTTAAAGTTTCTAGAACATATATTCAATGACTCACCTCCCAGTACTTGGCCTTGTTAACTCCCTCAGAGTAAGCACGAGCAAAACTGCTCTCACTGTTCAGAGCCGTGATGGCGGCGCTGAACTGAGACATGGGGTGCAGGTTGGTGGGGAAGTTGTCAAGCATGGTGACCACATGAGAGGGAAGGGCTGCACGCTTAGCCCATTCCTTAGACAACCAGCTCACCTGAGGAAACAGCCGACAAAGAGTTAAATGAGGAAAGTAATAATGTGGGTATACTGTATATATAAAACAAGAAACTCAAGTATACAAATACTTTTTTATTTATTTATAAATCACATACAAGAACAAGGAAGCTAGTTGAAAGTAGTTTTATCTACAAAATTATTTTGGTAAGCAGTCATGTAAGCAGGATGATTTTTTCTGTCTTGTGTCAGGATCCTAAACACATCAGTCTTATTTTGGGATAAATACAGACTGACTGTACATTTTCCTTTACCTAATGTTAATATTAAGATCTACGCAAAGATAGCAAGAACAAAACTCTGTTTCTCAGTAGATTTAAAAAAAAAATAATTGTCAGGGGATCGGTAGAGAAAGAACAGGACAAAAAAGGAAAACAGAATTGGAAAGTGATTAAAGTGTTTAAGCACTCTTAAGGCCACATGTCCACCAAAGTGTTTCTAGCCAGCAGAAAACACTAGGTGCTCTGCTAAAGAAAACAAGAAATTAAGAACATTTTGGCAGCGCAACAGGTTTTTTTCCCCCAGTTAAGAATATTTTCTTGCTATGATACAAAATATCCGTGGTTACTAGGGTCTCATATCAGATAGTTTGTTTCTGTATGGATTCTATATAAAAATGTTGAGACAATGTTAAGTATTTGCTCTGCCTCTTGTTTTAAATGATTTTGTGCCGTTATTATGCTAGTTGTCATCTGTTGACGTACTAGCAAAATGTGGTGGTTGGTCTGTGTTGTATTTGTCCTTTCTTTGATTGGATGGCTGGGTGAAAAGTGACAGTGAGGAGTGCTGCTTTTTACTCAAAGTTAAGCATTCTTCAAATCTCGGCAACCAGTAAAAAACGTTCAGCGTTACGCTCATGGGGTTCTAAAAACATGACGCTCCCATTGAAAACAATTGTATATGCCAGCCAGCTGCGTGAAAAAGCACTTTTGTGGACACATGACCTAAACGGTAGGTCACGGGAATCACGGCTCTGCCAATATTTCCTCTATTTCACCATGAATTTCTTTAACGGGGTAACACTGCAGTGAATATGAATGGGTTCCTCCTCACCTGCTCCTCAGTGGGCACCTGTCCTGTGATCAGCAGCCAGAACAGGCCCTCTGGCAGCGGCTCCTCTCCACCGGCAGCCTTGGGCAACAGCTGCTGACATTCTGGAATGCTGTAACCACGGAAACGGATGCCCTAAAGATGCGATCGATAAAATCAGGGAGGGCATCAGTACATTCGGTTGAATAAAGTAAACAGTAAGAACTGTTGTGTCAAACTCTGAGAGGGTTCAGGGGTTAGTAGGATAAATACTAACCCAATGTATATTTTTATCCAAAGCACCATCGTGCCACATTCTATTTTTAGCTAACAGCAGCACAGCTGTACTGTGCGCAAATAAATGAGCTTTTATGACGTTATTCATGGTACATTTGCAAAATCAAAAAGTAGTACTTTTTTGAGGATGAAAGTTCAAACCACATTGATGGCTCAATTAATTTTAACTGGAAGACAGGAGCTTTTAGTCTGTTTTGAATTATAATACTAAAATAGTACGCATGACAAATAATAAATATTACTACTGTATTACTAATAATTAATTTCATAACTCTTAGCATAGTGACAAACCCAAAAGGTATTACATTTATTTATAATTAACAAACGTTTAAATAAATATAACTTGGTTTAAGCTACATTTTAACAGTACCAGGTTGAGACATGACTGAATGTGTGTGTGTGCGCGCGTGCTCACCTCATCGGGGTCGAGCACAGAGGTCTCGTACACTAAACCCTTCATGCCCCTCATTCCTCCATAAACCTGTAATACAGAAAAACAGCACTCAAACATTACTTAGATACTTCTATCAACCGTCTTTCTAAGGCCTTCCAGTCCCCCATCTCTCATTGATGGCCTATATTTCTTTTGTCATATTTAGAGTAATAATACCCTTCAGATGCAGTTTAGTCTGCAAAGTAGAATAACTGGCAGTGAGACAAAAACCACATGACTCAGCTGAAACAACAACCACGAGAGCAGCGGCTCTTACACCATGGCCTGAGGGTCCTTGAGAAAACAGTCGTCCAATCAGAGGGCAAAAAAATAGTGTTTGCAACAACACATCATGAGAGATAGAACTGATCAGGCACATTAGGCAACACAAGCTCATGTCATCAGTCAGGCAAAATGGGGTAATATATCCTTAAATTTAAGCCAAAGACTCCCAACCAGGTGTACCAGATATATTAGTAATCTTAATTGTATTAGTAAATTATTTAACATATTCAGTAATATTAATGATAATCCTGAAAGACATCCTTTAAAATATGAATAACTAGGAAACATTGGTTCATGTTGATTGAGGCGTATTTGAGTCTTAATGGTAAAATGGTAAAAAAAAAAATGGTAAAATGGACTGCATTTATATAGCGCTTTTATCCAAAGCGCTTTACATTTTTGCCTCACATTCACCCATTCATACACCGACGGCGATGTCAGCCATGTAAGGCGCCATCCAGCTCGTCGGGAGCAGCTGGGGTTAGGTGTCTTGCTCATGGACACTTCGACACTTGGTCAAGTGGAACCGGGGATTGAACCACCAACCTTCTGGTTTGTAGACAACCTACATGAACCACTGAGCCACTGCCGCCCATGGGGCTTAAACAGTTAGTTCACCTAAAAATAAAAAATAAAATCTGTCATTAATCACTCACCCTCATGTTGTTCCTCTCCGGAACACAAATTAAGACTTTTTGATGAAATCAGAGCGCTCTCTGATGTCCCTATAAACAGCAACGGCATTACCACTTTTTAAGGTCCAGAAAGGTAGTCAAGGCATTGTTAAAATAGTCCACGTTGTAAACACAGTGCAGCGCTTCTGGGTTCTACGTCAGAAAGCCGGCTCCTGCGTCAGCACCACACGGATGCGTCACGGTGCGCACGCGGACAACGTTAAGGTTGAATCACTGTGGTTAACAATTTTAACAATGTCTTCTTTCCTACCTTTCTTGGTCTTGAAAGTGGTAATGGCGTTGCAGTCTATGTGGGGTCAGAAAGCTCTTAGATTTCATAAAAAAAACATTTTATTTTGTGTTTAGAAGATGAACAAAGGTCTAAAGATTTTGGAACGACATGAGGGTGAGTAATTAATTTGACAATTTAAATTTTTGGGTGAACTAACAACCCTTTAAAGGTTAGGAAACGTTAATTTAAGCAATAATGTGCTGTAAATATTACGATTAAAGGGCATTGTTTGTCCCAACAGTCATGGGTTGCAGGTGTTAGGTTTTCAATACAGCACAGCCTTCACACAGTTTAACACAATACAATTTTTTTATAAAAAACTATTATAAGCATAAAGAGCCACCCTTCTGCTAAATGAGGATCTCTGATATGTGATATCTGATAAGTGTGAGAGGTGTTGCAGTGAATAACTAGAATGCTGTATCAGTGCTGTGATTTGGATTCGTTGTGATTTGGACCCTTATTTTACTACCGTGTGAGGCTATTTTGAGCCTTGTTAGTGGTATTAACTAGCGATTTAATTTAACTTACTCTGTGCCCCATAGACAAGCATTATAAGCTAATCTGTTTTTAGAGATAAAACTATTTACATTCGATTTTCATCAAAACAGATCCCAGAGAACGATCTACTCGGTAACCATGTGTTAATTACCCCAGGATCATTTTTCACTGGAGTTGTCCTTTAATTTGTTAAATTGACATGACAAAAAAAAAATGATGTTGCCTTGGCAAGTAACTGAAATAAAATGAGTTTAAGTTCTATAAACACCCTTACAGACATGATTTACAGTGACTGCAGTGATGGTCATCTCACCATGTCCACCGTTATCTGACCGATCGGGGTTTTGCCATGCTGCTGTTTGAAGTTCTTGATCCTGCTCTGTTCTTTAGGGATGAGGTCTGCCATGACATCTTTTAAATTCTGCATAAGGTCAATGGAAAAAAGGTTAGTTTTTGGTTAGTAAATCTGGCACAAACAGATTTAACAAATGTCTAACACGTATTATAAAAGACAAATCGCATTTTGAGGTTCAAAAAAGTAGACACAGACATGTGATCGCGACTGAAGCTTTCAAGAGCAAGGCTGTGATCTTATCTCAATAGTGCAATTAACATCTAAAGTCTGGTTCTGGCTCTGATCATAGATCCAGGCTCTGAAATGATGCAGATACATACCGTGGATGCGCTGACATTTCTGGCAGCCACAACAACGCATGATGCATTCTGGAAGAGATAAGAAAATAACAGAGGAAGTTCATTATTATCACACAACCAGGGTTAACAGAGAGATTTCACTGCAGAAGGCCTGTTGATAGCTGCAATGCAACCGTGTCAGTTGACAAGGCAGTGCCTTTTCTTTGGATTCAAATTACAAATGTTTCTTATTACAATACACGCTTTACTGAACCAAATGTTTTCAACTGAATCTGAAGTCAAAAGCCAAGAAAACTAGAAAAATCTTTGAACTGGTATTTCTCTATCATCTATCACAACTTTGCCCAATAGCAGCTGTTTTATTCTCTCCTAAAGAGTTACAGCACAATTACATGGAAAAGACTGCTAGCAACTAGATGTGAAGTGTAACTTGAACTTTCCAAATAAAATGCAGAGATATGGGACCTAATACAATTTAATTACAGCAATAAGACATTATGTAATGATAGTATTTCACAAAGAAGCCTGGTGCAACACAATGAATTCTGCAAAGACAGATGTATGGATCCAAGCTAAATCTATTACAGGATTCCATCAGGAAGAATGATGAGTTTTCCCTGTATGGCCCAACCCTTTCCTACATCAAGATACATCCTTCATTTCTATATATAGTTTTAGATTAAGAGCCCTGTCTGATTGACACACGGCAGGATCGGCGATAAACTGCCACTGCAGAATGACTCAAGCACGGACGTAAAGAAGGGTCAGATTGACAAGGCAAAAAAAGCTGTGGAAAATCTTAAAAGGGTTATTATTTTCATAGTCTTTCATATCCAAAACAAGCAGTACAAGAAAGAGAAGCCAGGGCTGCAGTGCACATACTTTACATTCACCTGAAGGGTCAGACTGGGCAATTGAGATGGATTATACAGGGAAAGGACTGCACTTTGATGAACAAGAGCCAACACTTCCTACACCGGGTCAGTGCACTGACACCAGATACCCGTCACTCTGCCCTACAGTTAGATTTCTCTCTCTGTCCAGAAATAAAGAGCAGCCTGACACACCTTGCATAACATACAGTAGCTGTGTGACCAGAAAAACAATCCAATCAGGTTTAGAGCTCATTTATGTGGAGGCCTTTATTGTTGTTGATAAGTAACTGCTAGTCTCTGACCTTTCTTCAAGTCTACGGACGTGTAATCTGTGGGAAAGGTGAGGCTACTGGCAGCTGTCAGTTTGACTCCAATGCAACAAAGAGGAGGGCGATTACATAACCCTCTGTACTGTACTAGCAGAGTTCCAAAATGAAAACTATTCTACTATGGCTATTTAAAAATGGTACTATTACAGCCATCAATTAAACAAGTGAAGTCATTGAATCATTCAATCAAACCGATTTTACAAATGAACTAAAAATTATTTACATTTTTTTAAAAAGACTGCAGCAATTACCATTTTATCAGAACCTCTAATAAATTACGTTATTTTTTTTAGTTCTCTATTGATAATCTGTGATCTTTATTAAGAAACAAAAAAAAAGTAATTTAAATGACCTAGAATTGAGCAGGTCTAGGTGAATGTACAACAAAATATATTAACAATATAATATGCTTGCTTATACAATATTAAAACAGTGTTTCCCTTTTAATTCCCAGACTTGCATAATTTATAACATTTTGGCAAAAGTTTCCAGTTTTTTAGTAGACTTGTAATGATAATGTCACAAACGTAAAGGTCTCTGCAGTTTTCCACAAAACAGATAAAGGCACCATAAGATTTTTTTATTGAAATATCCAAAAACCACTAAAACGATGTTATATATTTTATTGACTTGTGTACTTACATAATAGCAAATATTTCCAAGAATGTTTAAATCCAGAGAAATAAGCTATTTTAACTAGAAAACGGACACTATCCGTGCACCGCCTATAAATGACATCATATTAACCCAAGTTACCCTTGATATGTTTTATTAGACAGTTGAGGAACTGTCTAACCGAGGAACCGATATACATTTATCGACAGAATACCATCATTGTTAAACAGCTCAACACATTCTTCGTTTAACACGAGTAGCCTACCATGCATAATATCGATCTAGCACTGTGCAACGTGTTTCATAGTAGCTGCGAAGCAAACACACAGAGATTCATTATAGCATACATTATTTCAGTGTGTTGAAAGTTATCTAATATGATAAACAGTGCTGCGTTACCCCACATGCACAAGCGGAAGAAGTGGAAGTGTTCGTCTGCGGCAGAATAAAAATCCAGGCATCATCAAGCTACGCCTGTTTTGAATTAGCGAAAAAGTATATATTGTGGCTTTATCTATTGCAAGTTGAGATGCTAAGACATTGTAATTTGACAAAATTAAAATAACTACCCTAGTATACTTACAATGAAACAGCAACTTATTTAGTTTACAGTGTAGTTTTAAAACAATTGTAATATGTAAAGGCATTTTCCCCCCTTTGTTCTATTTGGTCACTTAAAATTTTACTTCAATGTGTACTTATCTTTAAAATGTACAAAGGTTTCTTACACATGGGAAACTGATAAAATATAGAAAATTAAATAAAAAATTATGCTTTTTTGTGTGACAAATGCTACAATGTATGCTGTAACAATGGCCTTGGCAAAAGCATCAAGGCAATGACGCCTTCACAAAGGCTGTAGAGAATAGTGCATGTGCACAGGCTACTAGCCAGCTGGCAATCGACTTTTTTCTGTGACTCATTGTAGAATGCAGTCCCATTCTAAGGAGTCAGCCTATATAACGATCACAAGGGTTGGTGTGCCGTGTTAGCGGGGATCACTAGTTATACCATATGGAAGATATCCTGCACAGACAAGGCACCCTTTATGAGCTTTGTTTAAAAAGGGAAACTGTATAAAAGATTGACAGGTAACGCTCTAATGACTTCCAAAAGCCCTCTGTGCTTTAAGACGAGAACATCTTGTTTTTCTATACCGCAGATGACAGGTGGGTCAGACGTGAGAGGTTGCACACCGGACGCGAAGCTCTGCGTCTTTAAAATCCGAACACATTATTTTCAATGAGTGTACGCACGGCAGCATTCGGCACCTGTCCATGGCGACTCAGTAATTTGTTCAAAATCCTGCCGCACCACAGCCATTTCAAGGTCTTATATAAAATGTATATTATATTTCCCTTAAATCGTCAATGTACTGATTTCACCCTGTGCTACAAGAAAAACCTATCGTGCAGCTCTTCTTTCAGAAGTCGATTCAAAACTGAGCTTGGCTTAGGTATCTTCATAAATATATCTATAATCGCGCCGGTATTTTTCTCCTCGGCGCAGTAAAAATTCACGCCTGAAAAATCCTCCCTCACATCTCCCCCTCACTCTCTCATTTCTGTCAATGGGGGGGGGGACTTATTCTCAAAAGTCCTATTCCGCCCTTAAATTATACTTCCATTTTAACCCGTTAAGAAAAGCGCCACGTTTTATTTTGTGTCACAATACTATGCCGAACTATTCGTGTAACTGTATTTAAATAGGAAAACGTGGAGGTGTTTGGTCGCTTCTAACTTGATCTCTGTTTGGTACCATAGTGAATGAACTGGGCCTTGTGGGCTAAGCTAAATGCTATCAGAATGTCACCGCGCGTCAGAGCCATTAAGCGCACGCTCTGAGACGAGAGAGGTATGTATCAACTCGTCTTAGTTAAAGGAATAACACAGTTTAATATGAAAACATGGTGGAGTATCCCTTTAAGACATTAATGTGTCGCCACGAGCCAAAGGGTTTAATATGGATTCGTATGTCTATGTGTTTTGTACTATCATAGAATTATACCTCATTAACATGCATAATATGACTGTCACAGCAACGGGTGAAGTCAAAAATCTTTATTTGTGTTACACTGAAGCAACAAACACATCTATATCTTGGATGTTGTGGGGGTAAGCTGATAAACATCACATTTTCATTTTTGGGTGAACTATCCCTTTAAGTCTACTTCAAGTGTTTGCAAAGCACAGGTCTGAACAATGTCCAACACATCACCAATAAGGAAAAAGAGGGTAAATTATGCAAGTACAGTACAAAAATGCACCTTGGTCACTCCTATAAAAAGACAATCAACAGATTACATAAATGTAATACACAGCTGAATAAAAGGCAGAGAAACTCCATGGTGTACAAAGGTCATCTAGGGGTGTGAGCGGAGCATTAACCCTGAATGACAAGAGCACAGTAACCTATATTACTATGAAGTCATTCAGACACAACTGAGACAGTATATGGATAAGAGCAGATTTATATAGGTTATAAGTGACAATTCTTCCACAAATTATAATTTATTTTTTGCTCATCACAATCTGTCACATGTTAAACATCACCAGTCACACATGCCACTCAAGGCATTTCAGATCAAGCAGAACACAACTTCATTGAAGAATAACATTTATATGGCCCGTAAATCACAGAACTCGAAAGATTACATGTTATCATTCAGGAAATTACTCACATATTATGCAACTTATGTCACAGGTAAAACCCTGATACAGACAATACACAAGTCCTTCATAACCTGTTTAACATATACAACCTGTATAATGGCACATTTATAATGATCTATCAACTCTGCAAACTATTTAAATTATTCAAACATTAATAAATGAATGACAACCATGAAGGTCAAATCAGCCAGAGAACAACAAAAAGACTTATCTGTCAGACTACAGCTGAACAGGTACAGCTGTCAAAGTGAATTTAAGTCCCATTAGAGCACCTGAAACGGGCTGTTCTGGCAAAGGACGAACTAAGAGTTACACAGTCAGCCTTGAGAATCGCATAAGTTACATATAAAGGAACATCTTAGTAAACCAAATATAAATGGCTTCTTTGTCATTATGCATGTTTAAAATAGCTCAGTGAAAGCATTACTGAGCTAAACCATAACTTCGTATAGGCTGTGCCTCAATTTCCGTGTTTTTTTAAGTTCAAAACACAATTTTGAACGCTTATGTTTAAAAATGCTGTCCATGTAGTCAGCACAATTGGTATTGAAAGATAGTTGCTGGTTCTATTATAGACTTGAAAGGGGGAGACACATAAACAGAATAGTTTTCATGCATAAATGACCTAAAGCAGATGTTCGACATGGGATATTAATACTGGCTATCTGTTACTAGGGTAATCTATGCTAAGCTACGCTAACCGGGAAGCAGCCTGTGTTCCCCTCAGTCAGTCAAGTTCAAATACAACTTTCTTACCTTTGAGCTGAGGAGCCTTGGGGCTAGCCTGCTGATAGAGAGGAAGGACATTGTTCTTTTATGTGTTTATAAATATTAGAAGTGGTTCTTTATCGACCCCTGCTTGAAGGTGCCCCTCTCGCTACCGTGCTCGCAGTGAAGGTTGAAAAAGGAACTCGGGCCCTGTTGTAGGCGCGGTTTGGGTCAGATAGGACCTGGTGAGGCTGGAACGTCAACGCTCGTTCTTATTGGTTAAAAGCGACAATGATTATTTTGATTGGCGACTAGTCTAATCGCCTTTTTATTTGATTGGCTCAAGGATAGAACGTTCATAAATTATTCAGACGTATACGTTCAGCTATAGGTGGTTCTTTAAACTGCCTGTCTAGAAATAGAATGACAGATATGCTCATGTAAAGTCATGTGCAGTTTTTTTTTTTTTTTTACACTTTAATTTTGTAACTTTAAGGGCACCTTGACCTACACAATTAGAGAACGCATCTCAAAAATTGCTTGCCTTTTGAATGAACAATATCCAATAAAGGTTTGAATTATGTCAGTATCAACTAGTCAGATGGGAATCACATTCATTTGGCTGCTTAGATGCATTGTCATGTAATGACTTGAAAATGGATGTACACAAAGATTTCAGACTTTATTGGAAAAGGGTCATTAAATACAAATATATAGATACAGAGGCTCAAGGACGTTCATTTCAGACTTCATGCTGCCTGTAACATTGTCATAGCTCTGGTGGGAAGGATTTTCTTGGACCTACAACACAACAGAACATTCTGAGATATGTAACTTGCTTAGTTGCATTACAATGTCAACACACAGAACTTACAAGGTTTCTACATATACATTTCAGGAATACGTGAATGTCACAAAAAATAGGTTTAATAAAATATTTTTTTGATTGGTGAATGAGAAAGTTGAAGGCAGGTGGGGTGACTGAGTTCTTGGGTTCTATGACTAGAAACAAAACAAAAAAAATTATAATACGTTTTATTGCCAAACTGTTTTTCTCATAATCATAATCATTAGATTATGGTTTAAAAAAATATTGTCACTGTGTAATGGGCTGGTGAATTTCTGGACGCTCAAACTTGCATATATTGATAATGACTACTGTTCAAAATTTGGGATCAGTAAGATTATTTAATGATTTTGAGAAAATAGGTGCAAGGAATATTTCGTATTGTTGATATTGAAACAGTATGTTGCTAAATATTTTGTGTACACTATGATATTTTTCCATAATTCTTTGATTAATAAAGAATTTTAATTGATTTGAAATAAATGCATCCTTCCTGAATAAAAATATTTCTTTCTTTAATAATATCTTACTGACCCAAAAGCTTTTTTGTACATTCTATGGTAGTTGTTAATTCAGTACCATGGTGTATATAAAAGTACTGTTATTACCAACTAATAATTTGAAACGCTGCACACACACAAAAAAAGTCTTAAACATGAACAAATACTTACTTAATGCACAAACTGCCACATTCAAAACACAAGTCAGTACCAAAAGGTTTGGTCACAGAGTATTTGGCACATTTGATTTGTAAACATAAAATCTGCATATGCATGACAATGGCAACAGAAAGAGTTGTGTTTGCTTGCCAGCTAAAATATAGTTACTCTCAGTGTGAATCTGCACACAGCAGGGATCGACGTTTATGAAGAAATATGATGTATTCTGAAGACCTTATGAGGCTTCAGTAAACAGCAGCATGCAGTGTGATTCATTGATTTCATACCCTTACAGCAAGGATAGCCTTTTGTACTTACACCGCAATATTTTGGAGGTGTTTAAAACTCGCTGTCTGTGCACACCGTGCACTTTGCAACATTTTTATCATCAATTTTTTATTATGTTTGGCACGGATATTATGAAAGAGTCAGAGTATACAGCACCATGCAGCCGATTTGTCATGCATATAAAGAGCCAGGTTCAAATAACATGTTGCAGTTTACATTCAATCAAATCTTCCACAGTATAGGCTAGATCAAAACACTGGCCGTTTACAGCCAATAGCAATGTCTGTTTGGCTGATTAACAGATAATCGGTTTGGTGTCAATGAATTGGAAATTACTTCCAATTTTCTAGTGAATATTAAATAAATATTGTGTAAAAACAGGCATTGGTTTCATGTCAGCAATCTCATTTGTGGTTATTATTGTAGTACATGTGCGCATGTGCGTGCCTGTGTGTGCATCAGCATTATTGTCCACTCCTCTTTCTAGCATTGACAAATATAAAAACACAAATCGGTTCAGTGTTATTTTAGTATTACCGTATTTATATACTAATAGTGTATTTATTCATATTTTGAATTTGGTTTTATTTTTATACGTTCAGATTTAATTTTAGTTTAAGTTTTAGCTATTTTGTTTAGTTAAATAAATAAATAAAAGTTAAATAGAAATATTAAAAAAAATACAAATGGCATTTTTTAAATATATATATTTCTATTTAGCTTTAATTTATTTGCATTTTAGTTGTTTTAATTTTATAGTACAACTTAATTTCAGATTGCTACCATATTTTTTAGTTATGTTTTTTCTCTATTATTAATACTGCGCTGATTTCAGCTTCAGATTAACATCAGCTTTCAATGATCAAAATTACTTTAGTAAAACAATAATAACACTTTATCTGTTGATCACTAGTTTTCCATCTTCACTGTCCATGCTGCACTAAACATTTCTTCTCTTTCACCAAGAGGTGGCGCTACAACACCAAGGCTGATCAACATGCTTATGCAGCATTTTTTTACCCATTTTATAGATAATCTGACTAAAGATGTTTGTTACATGGGTCCCTTAGACATTATACTGTGTGTGTGATTTACTTGAAAACTGTAAGAACCATAGCAGTTGTGTTTCATCTTCCAGGACACGAAACAAGAGACATTTACAGTCGCAGTCTGAACAAAAAACATCTCAAAGTTGAGTTTGTAGTAAATAGCTGGTGGATTTGGTCCTCTTTATCTCCATTTGCTCCCTTTTCCTTTGGTGAAATAACACGACCTGAAGTCACCATAATGGGCACGTTTGAGGACCGAGAGCAGACACAGTTGAAGAGATCACTCTTCCTCCTCGTCCTCGTCCTCTTCCTCCTCTATGGTGAGAAAGGGGTCGTATTTGAGGCAGTTGTGGAGGTACTGAAGAAGGGTGCGGTGCAGGTGTTGACTGCTCCGCTCTTCTCTCAAGGTGTGGCCTTCATCTGGGTACAGCTGAAGGGTGTAGTTGGATTCTACCTTCACCAGACGACTCAACAATTCAGCGCTATGTTGGAAATGCACCCGCTCTAAACAGACAAACAAGTGAAATATTACTTAAAATTCCCAAATGATGTATCTGACTTTAAATTTCATTATTATGTAAGCTAACCATCTGCAGTCCCATGTATGAGGAGGAAGTTTTCATCTTTTAGCTTATTGATGTTGTCCAACAAAGACGCAGTCTGCAAAGACACAATAGAAATGTGATACACACTTTAACAATGTGGCATTAAATCAAAAAAATGTTGATGTAACTGTAACATAGTCACATATATGTTTTCCATAATTGTAATGTGTCACAATATGACTTCATATCTCACAAATGTGACTCTCGCAACTGTACATTTGCCACAATGTAACTTTATATCTCACAATTGTGACTCTTGTAACTGTAAATTTAACTGTAACTTTGTTACAATGCAACCGTTACAATGCGACTTTTTCTTGCATATGTCAAACTGTAACATTATATGCCACAATGTGGCTTTATAACTCACAAATGTAAATGTGTTGCTCATAACTGCAACTTTGTTGCAAATGTAACTTAATATCATACAATTGTGACTTTGCTTCTTATAACTGTCAAAATGTAACATTATATGCCACAATGTGGCTCTCATATCACTGTAATTTTGCTTGCCACAATGTGACTATTTCACAGCTGTGATTGTTTCTAATAACTTTGCTGTCTAATGCTATTTCATGATTTTTGACTTATTTACACTGTTAAAAGAGTTGGATTCTCATGCTAAAAATGGCCATGTATGCCAGTATGTCTGTGCCAAATACACTATTATAAATACAATATGACCTTAAATCTCACAATTGTGACTGTGACAAAAAGTTACAGTTGTGATAAACAATGTAGCTATATTTACCTAACTTTTGTCACAATTTAATTTTAAATCTCACCACGGTGGCTTTGTTTTTCATAACTGTAACTCTGTATGTTACATTTGTGTATTTGTTTCTTGTAACTGTCACAATTGTGACTTTGAAACTTGTAACTTTAACTTTATTGCACAATTGTATCTTTGAAAATTGTCACAATGTAACGTCTTTTTTACACTTATTCTCACAATTCACCCTTCGCAAAGACCCGCCCCCTTAGTTACTGTTGCTATATGTCCGACAAGCATTCGATACCCGCAATGGCGCTCCCACTGTCAATCAAACAATTAGCCTACGTTTTTTATTTTATTCAGGGTGAAAGTGGGCTTTTATAACATATGCTTGATAATTAATTTTAACTTTTTAATTTAAAAAGTTATAGATGCAAAAAGCCCACCATGTATGAATGCTCCTCTTTAGTTGGAAGGCCTAGATATCTCTCTGAGAAGGCAGCACCTGAAAAACAAGGTTGAATCCATTTTCACACAGAAATCTGAAAAATCTGTAGTACACTACATATTAAACAATTTCTCTAAAGGATACCCTTACAAAAAAGTAGTACCAGGACACTTTGATATACCACGGGATTGAATGATTACCATATCATATACCATGGTATTTTGAAGTACTCTAATACTGTTCTTCCAAACAGCTTCTCTTTTTTTTTGCTAGTGTATGGAGCTGGAACTCACTATAGAGCTTGAAGTCTGTGATGGGAGCCATGACAGCGGCACATTTGAACATCTGATCGGTTGCCGTCAACATCCTCAAACCTAAATAGCCACCGAATCCCTGTGAGGACAAATGAAGGCTGATGACAGAGCTCTGCAACTGAAGACTGAATTCAAAGTACATATCCTAGTTGAGATTATGATGCAAGTCTATAAAGGGATTAATTTGCTAAGAAGATGTGTATTAAAGCAATAGCCCACAAGAGGCGGTACTTCAGATCAAATTGACCACTTTAAGTGGTGCTATTTTTTCGAGTGATGCATATACAGAACACAGAACCCCCCTTAACCACTGTAAAAATCACTGTAATTCTGTAAAGTTTAGGTGGTTTTTAACCACCAATGTTCAGGACAGAAAAATACGTTCATAAGTTCTACTATTCTAAAGAAAATATGGGTGGAGCTGGCAGTAGTAGAATGTCAGAGGGGGTTGCCAGGGCATTGCTATGCAGTTGCTAATTTGTTCTGAGTGTTCTCAATACAGTGCTAAAGTGCTATATATACACACTGATCGATCAGGCATAACATCATGACCTCTGACCAAGCGGCAACCTCCCGCGATCTCTCTTGAAGCCAATACGGAAGTAATGTAAACTGCAATTCCTCAACTGGCCACTAGGGACAGGCTCCAGAAGGGAGCAGAATCTCATTGAGCCCCATGTTAAAATTCTCAACTTTAAAGCAGAAAAAAACATGTTTACAGCCTGGTACAAATTGTGGTTTTGGCTTATAAGGCTAATTTTGATCTTCATGACAACTCTGAGGGGGGTGAATTTTTTTTATAACTCATTCGTTTCCGTTATATAAAGCCGTAAGGTTCTGCATAATTAAGGGCGTGGTTACAAGTGGATAGCCATTTATCCGTCTTCTATAGTTATTGCGTCACCTCAGCTCCGCGCACATCCCACCTTTTTGCCCATTTTCTGTTATCCGGGAATGACACGCGTTGACTCGCTCACAAGATGGCAACGCCCAGCTCGCCCATACTTTAAGCTTCAGAACGGCTTATCAGAATCCTATGAGTGACATCACGGACACTACGTCCATATTTTTTTACAGTCTATGCCTCTGACAGGTGAAGTGTATAACACTGATTTTCTCTTCATCATGGCACCTGTCACTGGATTGTAATGGCTAGATGACTAGGTAAGAAAGAGCATCTCCAAAACTGCAGCTCTCTCTTGCGGAGTGTTCCCGATCTGCAGTGGTCAGTATCTATCAAAAGTGGCCCAAGGAAGGAACAGTGGTGAACTGGTGACAGGGTCATGGGCGGCCAAGGCTCATTGATGCAAGTGGGGAGTGAAGGCTGGCCCATGTGGTCTGATCAAACAGACGAGCTACGGTAGCTCAAATTGCTCAAGAAGTTGAAATGGGTTTTAAAAGAAACGTGTCAGATTACACAGTGCAATCAAAGCCTGAAGCCTAACCAACCGTATGGGGCTGCATAGCCGCAGACCAGTCAGTGTGCCCATGCTGACCCCTGTCCACCCCGATAGTCGCCAAAAGTGGACACATGAACATTTGAACTGGACCACCAAGCAATGGAAAAAAAGTGGGGAACACATGGCATCAGGATGCACTATGGGAAGAAGGCAAGCCTGTGGAGGCAGTGAGATGCTTTGGGCAATGTTCTTCTGGGAAACCTTGGGTCCTGCCATCCATGTGGGTGTTACTTTCACACATAACGCCTAACTAAGCATTGCTGAAGACCATGTACACCCTTTCATGGAAACAGTATTCTCTGGTGGCTGTGGCCTTTTTCATTAGGATAATGTGCCCTGCCACAAAGCAAAAATGGTTCAGAAATGGTTTGAAAGGAGCACAACGAGTTTAAAGTGTTGACTTGGCCTTTAAATTTTCAAGACCTCAATCCAATCGAGCATCTGTGGGAAGTGCTGAACAAACAAGTCTGATCCATGCAGGCCCCACCTCGCAACTTACAGGACTTAAAGGATCTGCTGCTAAGATATTGGTGCCAGATACCACAGCACACCTTCAGGGGAGACAAGGCTTCAACTGGTCATCCACAGAAGGGGTGATAATATTATGCCTGATCGGTGTATATAATATAGTTCATAACTGTAGGCTGTTTACAATTGTTATTGCCAAAATGCAAAATTATGCTATTTATTCAAATGCCTATCCAATCAGATGTTAGAGCTTGCACTCTAAATTTTCAGAACATATATTTTACCTTTCCATAAACAGCAATTCTTCTCCCATCAATGTACGGCAGCTGCATTAACCATCTGCAATGAAACATGCAAATTTTAGGTGGCATTTAGCAGTTCAATGATAAATGGCTGGTCTTTTAAAAGCAGCCATGTATTAACGCTGCTGAGACATAAACATTGCTTTTTTGCCTTGAGCAAGAAGTAGATTCAATTAAATTAGCCAAGCAGGGTTTCAACAAAATATGAAAGAAAACTATGTGTTTTAGAACATTCAGGATTTCCTAATCAGATATTTGGTGGCGTAGCTTTATGTGCAAAATTACTTTTCTATTAGAGGCATTATTCTTAATAACTGAAAAGAGAGACAGACTCACTCCACGACTCCAAGTTTGTCTTTAATGCGGAGGGAATCCAGCTTACGAGGGTCCAGGATGCTGGTCTTCTGTCCCTGTGAGACCCGACTTGTGCTGTCGATCCAGGCCAGTGCCACTCCGTGCAGGCTGGACAAAACCTCTGGCCAGCCCAGGGCAAACTCCTCTGTTACCGACTGCCTGCCAGGAAAACTGTCACTAGAGGTGCAGAGAACAATGAATGAATGGAGGTGTTGACACATAATGGCACATTGTAGATTAAAAAGACATTAGCTCTCTGATCTTTATTCTGTAAATGTGTTCACACTTGCAGAACACTTCTTGCATCTCAATCGAGCATGTGCATATTGCTTATTAATAACGCAGCATTCATAAATCATGTAGCCTAACCAACTACAGCAAGGGAGAGGAGAGTCTTAACTAGATTTGCATTTCCACAAGGAGATATAGCTGCTTGCAATGCAGCAAAAGAAGTTCTATTGTAGGTAAGCTTAAGTTTCCTGCTGAAAATCAGAGCTGCTTTGTCACTGTCAAGACACTCAGCACGCATCTTGTATTCTGAATGCATGCGACACTGGCTTAATATGACTTATGCTACAGTATACTGCCTACTCTTTAAAAAATGGTAAGAGAGACAGTAAGCATCAGCTCAGCATGAATGTTTTAAGCAGTAGAATGCTACATTCTTGTCACATTAGCTTCTAACATCGCAATTATTCAGCAAGTAGCAGTTAAATTAGCAGTTAATACATTTTTGCACTTTTTCCAATTTTGTGTAAAATTTGAACATTGAAATCATATAATTATTAGTGCTGTAAAACTATTAAATCGCATTTAAAATAAAAGTGTGTTTACATAATATGTGTGTGTTCTGTGTATTACGTAGGCTATATATATATATATATATATATATATATATATATATATATATATATGTTAAAAATACTTTTTTTAAAGAAACTTTTACTTTTGTTCAGAAAGGAGAAATTGAAAGTGACAGTAAAAACATTTATAATGTTACAAAATTTCGATTTAATCAAAGAATTCAGAAAAATCATGTTTCCACAAAAATATTAAGCAGCACAGCTTTTTTTTAATATATTGATAATAAAAAGAAATGCTTCTTGACCAACAAATCATCATATTAGAATGATTTCTGAAGGATCATGTGACACTGAAGACTGGAGTAATGATGCTGAATATTCAGCTTTGACTTCACAGGAATTACATTTTAAATTATATTCAAAAAGAAATGAGTTATTGTAAATTGTAATATTTTACCAGACTGGGTAAACCCAGCCTGATCTGCCAGCGATTTGATTTCGCCCTGCAACTCTGTTTGGAAACCTGTACATTCATTTCAATTCATTTCTTACATTCACTGCTTTTGTTACACTTTTGCGGGAACCAATCACAGACTGGCTAATCTACCTGGCGCACTATTGCTGGGTTTAACATGATGACGGATAGAGAAGTGATGGATCGTTTCACGTTGATCACGCCTCTTGTGGTCTGATTGGTTGAAGGACTATTCAATTGCATACAGTTATTCGAATAATGCTCATTTATCACGCCTCTTGTGCAGTAGAAAATATAAAGCAGACTCCCCAGACCAATTAGCCTGGATGCCAGCCGAACTTAGCCCCGCCCACAGAATTTTTAGGTCGGGCAATTCGGTCTGGCCTTGCTCCATAGAGGAGTAATTATCCCGAACAGAAACTGTTCGGACCAATGAAATCATCAGGGTGGGCTTTAGACGATGACGGACAGATGATCAACAGTAACGTAATCATGCACGTCATCAAAGGGGCTTGGATTATATTTGTTTGGATCCTAAACGGAGAGCTTTTTTGTATATGCATTCACCTTTACAATTTCTCTCAGAAATGATGATCATGTTGGGTAAGTACTTTGTGCATCATTAAATTATTTTCCAACACTGGCAAAGATTGTGTATTCCAGCCTGTATTAAACGCGCCAACAACTAGCCCTAAACAATAGCTTCTCTGGGGGCTCTCCGGGTAAAAAATGCCGTTTGGGGGGTAAAATGTGTGTTATTTTGGCAAGGTTGCCTGCTAAAATTCGCACTCATGGGTCTATATATCACATTATAGTCGCAGTGCAGTTGAACTCTTTTGACATTTGACAATGCGTCCCTTCGTTGCTCTGATTGGTTGTAGGTCTATCCTGGTTCGGTTGAAACACACCCCATAATCACAGCCCAATGGAGCAGTTTCAGACTCATATTCTGACTAGAATTGAGTATGACCACGTCAGGCTACAGACCAATGTTCTTAAATCCTAAATTGTGTTTAGTCTGGTGATAGCCAGACAAATATTTGACTGTAATTTTGACCAAATAAATGCAGCCATTGTGAGCATAAGAGACTACTTTCAAAAAGATTAAAAAAAAAAAAAAAATCTGGAGGATGACCTTTTGTATCTCATAATGCAACTTTTTTATTTCACATTTTTTCCTCATAATTACCTGTCTTACTTTTTACTCTAAAGCAAAAATAGGCGTCCATACAAACGAAAGCAGCCTTACTTAACAGTATCACAGGCACTGGTGAAGTGCAGGGAGACACTTACATGATAATAAGAAGAGGGTGCAGGTTTCCCTCGTACCCAGGGGGCAGGGACATCTTCAGATCTAGGTCTGTAATTATTCACAAAGGCAGTTAAAACAGAATAAACGGCCGTTTCTACTGTACCATACTTCAAGGAAGTCTTGGTACCCGTTCATCAATATTCTAACCACTGGCAAATGAGCTCCCATGAGCCTGTTGGTTTTAACAGAATCTCAGTAACGCACATATACATGCACAAACAAACACAGTCGGGGGACCTGAAGTACAAGCATGTGCAATTTATATACACAGACGTGCACATGTGCAAACCCCATCATGCAAGCAAAAACACACACGCAAACAAGCCACGATGGGCTTCCCCTAAAGGCAGGTACCATTGTGAGGATCCAATTAGCAAAAACAGAACAATTACCTGATTAATTCTTAAATCTAGTTGGCTTTGTAAAAGGTTGAGATCAATTCATGCCGATGCTTAAAGGAGTAATGTAATCAGTTTACCGCTGTTGTCGGAGGAAAGCGTCTGAAAAACGGTCTCGGAGAGCCTCTTGGTTTCAAGAGACATTGCGAGAAGGCTGTTGTCTTCCACCACCATGTAACCTGTAAATGCAGCACACAGATTTAATATATTTTTGCCATAAAACCAGAACTGTCCACCACCATGGAGTATTTAAATGTTCAATCTGTGATGATCAAGCCAGATAATAAAATTCAAGAAGCTACCATGCACTTTAAGTTTTAGTGAACTCTCTCACTACAATAAACTCTAAAAATACTCACTGGGATGCTTTATTAACAAAACAATCTATTTTCTTGACAGAATCATTTTCTAAAGCAAGTGTGAGTGGTTTCATGGGTGTTGCTATGTGGTCACCAAGGTATTCTACTCTGTTTTCTATTTTAATACATTTCGAAATGTAATTTCCTGTGATGGCAAAGCTGAAATTTCAGCAACCATTGCTCCAGTCTTCAATGTCACATGATCCATTAGAAATCATTTAATTTAGTGGGCAACCATTCACCTATCATGATCGACAATAAGCCCATTAGATAGGTTTCTTCATATAACTATATTTAAATTTATTTCTTGATAATAACCTATTGTGCAGTGTGACATGCATGTTGATAACGTTTGTCATAAGGTGCAACAAAAAATGTACTTCCTCTAGAGGCTTAGGCTTTTTGGATTTGCCTAGAGGGTTATGTTGTTGTCTTATCATGCTTTTATTGAACCCATCTTCCAGTTCAGTTACCCTCAGATCTCAGCTGAACCGCCTAGTGCACCCAGCAATGAAGTTCATTGGTGTGGGGGTTTTACTTTACTTTAGTCTATATTTAACAAAATTATTTGTAAACAGGAAGGGAAAATGACTCTGGACACTTACTGTCAAACCAAAATGTATTAAGACACCTTCAAGGTTTTCTCACATTATCACAGTTTATTCACTACAGTTTAGAAAATGATAAAATACAACCAGAACTCTGTATCAGAACAAATTAATCTTGATAATGTCAGATAACTTTAATAGAAAGGTGTGTAAAGGATTACAGTCAACCAATCAGCTATTAGCTGTTAAATTTGTATGCATTCAACTTCACAATTTCTCTCAGAAATGATGATCATGTTGGGTAAGTACTCTGTGTATCATTAAATTATTTTCCAACACTGACAAAGATCGTGTATTCCAGCCTGATTTCAGTGCGCGTGCAGACAGGGTTGCCAAGTTTTTACAACAAAGCGCGCCAACTACTAGCCCTAAAACAATAGCTTCTCTGGGGGCTCTCCGGGTAAAAAATGGCATTTGGGGGGTAAAATGTGTGTTATTTTGGCAAGGTTGCCTGCTAAAATTCGCACTCATGGGTCTTTATACCACATAATATTCGCTTCAACCTGCGGACATAGAAAACAACCCGTGGGGAAAAAACGCGGACTTGGCAACACAGTGCAGTTGAACTCTGTTGACATTTGACAATGCGTCCCTTCATTGCTCTGATTGGTTGTAGGTCTATCCAATTGAGGTCTTTCCTGGTTCGGTATCCCAGTTTATTCACTATAGTTTAGAAAATGATAAAATATGACCAGAACTCTGTGTCAGAACAAATTAATCTTGATAATGTCAGATAACTTTAATAGAAAGGTGTATAAAGGATTACAGTCAACCAATCAGTTGTTAGCTGTTAAATTTAAGTAAACAATTAATGACCAAGCGGTGCTTAATTCTGTGGTGTAAAAGGTCACATTTGAAATTAACGACAAAACAATTAAGCTAACCAAGGTCAGGTAAAAGTGTCTGAATAATTTTGGTCCCAAATGTGTATCAATTTTACTGGTAGTGCACTGTATGAAGAATGTTTGGGTATAATATGTCACAGTTTACTTCATTTTGTCCAGCACCCACTAGTAAAAAATGATGGTGTCTGAATATTTTTTGGTTTGACTGTATGAGCTCTATCCAGAATTTACTACTTCCTTCTGCTCGACATTTTTGCACCCCAAGGTTTAGATGCAACATCTACAGGAATTATTTTGTCCCTTTGGCTACAAAACTGTTAAACTCTAGTCATGACTGCGTGACTGGTGTTTATCTTGTTACGCAGCTTTTTGTGTATTGCCCAAAATTAATTTCCTTTAAAAGGGACAAACAAAGTAACTGTAACCTGTATGCATTGTTTCCCCATGTCCTATAGTTTCTCTGCGTTGGTGATTAGTCATCATTTTCAACTGTCTTCTTACAAACTAACATGAATTTGCTCCATGTATGTATTGTATACCCTGTGTTCTCCCTCATTCTCTGTCTGTTCTCGTCAATGTAACGTTCTGTTTAGTTTGGTTTTCAGTCAGATCTCATGAGCTTCGTCATAAAGACTATTATTCGAATTCTCCTTCGTCGTCATGCTGTTTACACAAATGACCCGTGACAGTATCAACATCATCGTTATAATATGTTTTTTTATTATAATGTTGAAAAAAGTTGTGCTGCTTAATATTTTAATGGAAAATGTAATACATTTTATCTAGAAAGTATAGACAGTTAAAAAAAAACTATATTTAAAATGGCAATCTTTTGAAATTTTACACAACCAAATCTTATGGGCTCTAAACATTTGGATGCTTATGTGAGATTTTTATCGTTTTTATCATTTTTGTAATAAGTCGCATGGGCATATATTGTGTCAATATCTCTTTTATGCCAAAAAATCATTAGGATTTTAAGTAATAGGATGTTAAAATCATGCTCCATGAAGATATTTAGAAAATTTCCTACTGTAAATATATTTAAAAAAAAATCAATGGAATGATATGATGTATAAATCTCAGTTTCAAAAAATTGACCCTTATGACGAGTTTTGTGGTTCAGGGTCACATTTGTCACAAAAATCAAAAGTTGAGAAGTCAAAGTAAATGTATAATTTATGTACATAGTACAAATATCCTAGATGAATTACATAAAAAAATTATTAGGATTATGGGTTTGTTCAAATTCATTTAAAAAAATTGTTTAAACTCTTAAGTATGAACACTAATAATAGTAATACTTGATGTACTACGGTGAATATGGTGGTATATTTAAGAAATATCTGTCGATATTTTTGACACAATCTTATTAACAATTTAAATCTTTCTTTCCTACAGCCACACATGGCTGACTAAAAACACCACGTAATGAATAAAGTATTGATTCTACTCACTGGAAGGATCACTTGTGCTGTGAATGGTCACCTTTGGGACACCTGGGCCTGTAAAGGTATGAGAGAGATGAGACACATGCATGTTTATTCATCAGCATGAATGTGTGTTTGCATTTGTGAATGAGAGACAGTGACCTTACCCAAGCAATAGAGGGTAAAGTATGTCTGATTGTGGCTGAAGTCCGCTTTGAAGAAGCTGCACCACTCAAAAAGGTTGCATGTCAGACACTGGCGATGAAAAACTCCTCCAAGCTCCACACTAGTCAACAAATGTGCATTTCATTATTTCAAAATCTGCTTAATTCCATCAACCTCTGCCAAAAGCGTTTTGTATGTGTACAGCGATTAGAATATAGATTAAATTAAAATGTACAGTCAGGAGCTGCAACCACTATCAATGACAATCATACTTGAAATGCGTTTTTTAATCAGTAAAAAATGAACACTGTCATAATTCACTCCACCTCATGTCTTTTCAAACCCATCTGACCTTTTTCTGTGGAACACATTTTTAACCCTTTGGTAGTGGATCTGGTTATTTTGATCTGGAGAGGATTTTCTTTTTTCCAGAAAATGCTAGTAATTTTTAACACATTGGACTAAAACTTACAGAATGTTCCTGATATTCAGATGGTAGAGTCAGAATTTGGCATAAATAGAATGAGAGCATGGATCCATCATGCCTTGTTACCACTGTGCTGGCTGGTGGTGGTGGTGTAATGGTGTGGGGGATGTTTTCTTGGCACACTTTAGGCCCCTTAGTGCCAATTAGGCATCGTTTAAATGCCACGGCCTACCTGAGCATTTTTTCTGACCATGTCCATCCCTTTATGACCACCATGTACACATCCTCTGATGGCTACTCCCAGCAGGATAATGCACCATGTTACAAAGCTCAAATCATTTCAAATTGGTTTCTGGAACATGACAATGAGTTCACTGTACTAAAATGGCCCCCACAGTTACCAGATCTCAACCCAATAGAGCATCTTTGGGATGTGGTGGAATGGGAGCTTCGTGCCCTGGATGTGCATCCTATAAATCTCCATCAACTGCAAGATGCTATCCTATCAATATGGGTCAACATTTCTAAAGAATGCTTTCAGCACCTTGTTGAATCAATGCCACAGAGAATTAAGGCAGTTCTGAAGGGGAAAGGGGGTCAAACACAGTATTAGTATGGTGTTCCTAATAATCCTTTAGGTTAGTGTATATAGCGCTTTCATATTTACTACTGTACACCCAAAGCGCTTTACACTCATGACAAAGGTCTCTCCTCAACCACAACCAGTGTGCAGCATCCACTTGGATGATGCGACAGCAGCCACAGTACAATGGCGCCAATGCGCTCACCACACACCAGCAATAGGTGGAGAAGAGAGAGGGAGATAGAGCCAATTCAGTGGATGGAGATTATTAGAAGGCCATGATAGGTAAGGGCCGATCGAGGGAATTTGGCCAGGACACTGGGGGTTACACCCCTACTCTTTTACAAGAAGTGCCATGGGATTTTTAATGACCACAGAGAGTCAGGACCTCAGTTTAACATCTCATTCGAAGGACGGATGAAATCTAGGCTTGACTTTTATAGTCTGGATTGACCATTTGTTACGAACTGCTCTGAAACGCATGTTGTGGAACCAAACGCAGTAGTTTATTAGGGTAATCCATAATCATAATCAATATAACAGTCTTAAAATCAAAACCACACAGCAAACATTCCAGATATAAACAATAGTCCAAAGGACAGACAAACAGGGAGGAAACCAGAAGTAGTGCTCAGAAATGCAGTGTAACATAAAAAAATTGCAATAAATTACTGACTGAGAAGTTTTAAATGGATAGTTTACCAAAAAAAATGAAAATTATGATTTTTGCCCCCACTGTACATGGCATTCTTCTTTCAGACAAACACAATCTAAGTTATATTGAAACATTTCCTATTACCTATCCTCTGCTCCGTATTCAACTTACGGAAAAAGCTTAACTGGCATGGCGATGATCCATAAGTCAAATATCATATACACCTAGCATGGTTTGAGGGTGAGCAAATTCTGGAATAATTTTCATTTTTGGGTAAAACTTTTTGGGTAGTCCATAGCCACGCTTCCACCGCAGGAACTGTTCCCAGGAACTAGGTACTTTGGGTTGGTACTTGGTGTGTTTTAACCTCAGGAACCGGGGTCTAAATAAAGTTCCAGGTAAAAATCACCCCCTCAAAACGGCCCTGCTTGTGAGGTAGCACATTTTCAGAGTTCAGGAACTTTCGGGGGTGGGATTTGAGTGCTGAACATGCTGATTGGTTGAGTTCACGCAGTATTTTATTTCAATCTAAAAGTCTGCTGCGGTGTGTGCAGTAAGAGTAGTTTACTATTCAAATTAAGAAAGGAGCTAAAAAATTCAACAGATTGTCCAATGTCGAGGATCAGACTATATTAAGCGTATATGCGAAGGACGAAATCCAGTGGGAACTGGAAAGTTGTGCTGTCCGGAATAATCTTCACGGTACTTTAGACCGCGATGGAAACACAGACAGCAGCAGGTCTGAGAGGAAAAGAGTGATTGGGACAAATTGTTCTTGGTAATTTTGGTGGAAACAGGGGCTATAGTTGAGTAGTTGAGTAGGAGTGCCTCTGGTGGGTATCAAGGGCACTCCAGCTGGTGATCATGACAGCATTAGACTGCATGTTAGACTTAACTTTCCTCCGCTCCAGCACCACCTGTCTAGATCTGCTATAGGGTCTCTCATTTGCAGCAGCACTTTCACTGTCACTTTGTGTCTTACGAAGCAAGTCTTTGTACTTTGCAAGTTTTCTTTCTGCTTTATCAAGTATGTACTTCCCTGCAGCCACAGCAGCAGCAGTGTAGCAGATCTAGTCCACCAAAACCAAACCCATTTACGTTAATAATTCTCATTATTAAAATATTTTGTTTCAAACTACTTTGAGTTATCATGACTGAACTGATTGAGACCTCACTGATCTGAGCTGATGCACCTCTGTTTTTTTTTGTGTTTTTTTTTAGGTAAGTAAGGCCTACAATCATACAGTTCCAAAAAGAAATACAAACCCTATGCTAATTGATTGAATCCAATTTTTGTTGATAATAACATTGCATAATGGGACATTTAAAATGCTGTTATTTTGTTACTGGGAACACCAAATTTAGGAAACAGATTTTCAACAGAGCACAAGGGTTAATAATGTTCATACAGCTCTTTTCCATAAAGTGAAATCACAGTGACCAGGATTTAGGAAGCGTAAACTGAACACTAAACTTTTTAGCTTTTGACAGCCCCTGGTTTCTATATGCTTTCACTGTATACAAAAAACAACATGAAATCTTCAGTATGTCTCTTCTTGCATTCAATTTTTCATGTTCTTTTGCTTATCAAGCCTGCATTTATTTGATCAAAAGTACAGTAAAAACATTAATATTGTGATTTTCTATTTTTATACATTTCAAAATGTAACATTCCTGTGATTTTCAGAATACATTACTCCAGTCTTCAGTCAAATCTTTTGTAACATTTTAAATTTCTTTACTGTCACTTTAGATCGATTCAATGCATCCGATTTTTGGCTCAACTATCCCAATAATTTCCAGTATGTAATATATACATGCTAAACTAGTTTTTCATTATCCACTTGCTTTAAGCCCATTGCTGGACCTTTGCACTTTCACCATATATTCCTCAGATGGTCGCAATAAAATATCTATGAGAACTTGTGGCCCACTGAGAGCAAGTGAGAGGCTTAAAGCATTAATCAAAGGTAAGAGAACACCCCTTTAAATCGTTGTGAGGCACAGCACCTCCCCCTCTGCCCATCTCGTTTTCAACCTTCTCTAACTCTCTCTGCCTCTTGCTCTCTCCCTCTAAGCTGCCGTTCCTGTTAAATGAATTAGCTGGGCTTCTTGCCTGGAGCTCACTAGTGGGGGAAACACTCTATTGGCTTTTCACGAACGTCCCCGAAACGCATCTCAGATACGTTTCGATGTAGACTGGAAGGATTTAATTGATTACAATACGAGTCATCGACGAACATACATAGTCAGAAACTGGAACGTCAATGCGCATACAGAATATCAACAGGATATGGACGTCCAAAAACCACAAACATATTGAGGAAATGAAATATCTCACAACACAACAGGGTGTGCAATTGCTGTCCGATTGATTTAGATGCAAATGTGTAGCACAGCATGCGAGGTGCAGAATTCCTAGACAGTGATGATAGAATACTCAATTACAGACTAAAAGACGTATCGTTTGGGACAGAACCCACCTGTATAAGTGTCTACTCTGCTGCGACTCCTCCGTGCTCAGAAAATAGCTACAGGGGAAAGACACATTAAGAAAATTTGAAAAGGTTTTTGAGGTACTATTTGCAGTCAGTCATTTATCCTCTAATAATGGAGTCTACTTCCATACTGCTGTCATACAGCTGCATGCCAAGTAGGTTTGTATCTGTAACACATGCAAAGTAGGGAAGACTGTGACATGCATTAATTTCTGTCAGTACCAGATTAATTGTAAATCATTAATTTATGGGCCTAAACTTTGATTTGAGCTATAGATCTGACTATTTATAAATATTCATGCATTGAAAAGATTTTAAAAAGTATTTCTTTCTGAAAAAGCTATTACTTCTGGGATGGTTATTCAAGAGGGTTTGTTTTATGCGGCTGTGATTAGAGAACAAAGCCGGGGAGAAAATGACAGAGTCATTACAGCCAATTCAACATTAAATTACTGTATTCATTTAAATTAAGTACCATCTATGCTGATTCAGTGGGCTAAATGGGATTGCTACGCGTAAATAATTCTATAATTACTTATACTAGGTAGTTTGGTTGACTAAGAGATGCTTTACGACACCGTCTTGAGGCTTTTGAGTCAAAATGGTTTGCTCATAAAATTCGATCTGTCATACATTTTATCATTCTCCTCATCAAGAGCACACAGCGAGGTTACATCCCAGTTTCCTGATGTTAGAAAGCGAGGAGAAACAGAAGGAGTGGAAGCCTGAAGAAAAAGAAAGAGATAGATAAAGCTTATATAAGGTCTAAAGAGAAGGCGGGTTATAATGGAAAGCAGTGGACAGGAAGATAAGGAAACATTAGACAGACTGAAATACCTAATCTAGAGAAAAAGCACAGAAAAAATATATATACTCATGAGGCATAACATTATGAACTCCTTCCTAATATTGTGTTGGTCCCTCTTTTGCTCCCAAAACAGCTCTGTGACCCAATAAGGCATGTACTCCACTGAACTCCCTGAAGGTGTGCTGTGGTATCTAGAGATGTTAGCAGCAGATCCTTTAAGTCCTGTAATCTGCGAGGTGGGGCATCTTTGGATCGGACCTCTTTGTTCAGCACATCCCACAGATGTTCAATTCAATTGGGATCTGGGGAATTTGGGAGGCCAAGTCAACACCTCAAACTCGTTGTTGTGCTCCTCAAACCATTCCTGAATCATTTTTTGCTTTAGGGCAGGACGCATTATCCTGCTGAAAGAGGCCACAGCCACCAGAGAATACTGTTTCCATGAAAGGGTGTACATGGTCTTCAGCAATGCTTAAGTAGGTGGCACGTGTCAAAGTAACATCCACATGGATGGCAGAACTCAAGGTTTCCCAGCAGAACATTGCCCAAAGAATCACACTGCATCCTCCGGCTTGCCTTCTTCCCATAGTGCATCCTGGTGCAATGTGTTCCCCAGGTAAGGGATGCTCACGCACCCAGCCATCCACATGATGTAAAAGAAAACGTGATTCATCAGACCAGGGTCCAGTTCTGATGCTCACGTGCCCTCTTTTGGCACTGTTGGCATGGTGGACAGGGGTCAGCATGAACACACTGACTGGTCTGTGGCTTTGCAGCCCCATAAACAACAAACTGTGATGCACTGTGTATTTAGACAAATTTTATCAGAACCAGCATTAACTTATTAAGCAATCTGAGCTACAGTAGCTCGTCTGTTTGATCAGACCACATGGGCCGGCCACCCCCCACGCGAATCAATGAGCCTTGGCTGCCCATGACCCTGTCGCCGGTTCACCACTGTTCCTTCCTTGGGCCACTTTTGATAGATATTTACCACTGCAGACTGTGAACTCCCCGCAAGAGCTGCAGTTTTGGAGATGATTTCCATCGTCTAGCCATCATAATTTGCCCCTTGTCAATTCCGCTCAAATCCTAATACGCTTGTCCATTTTTCCTGCTTCTAACACATCAACTTTGGGGACAAAATGTTCCCTTGCTGCCTAATATATCTCACCCACTAACAGGTGGCGAAAGAAAGTGATAATCAGTGTTATTCACTTCCCCTGTCAGTGGTCAAAATGTTATGCCTGATCAGTGTATATACACAGTATATATCCCTCTATGGTACGGTATTGCCCCCAGGCAACATTGTCTCATTTTATAAAAAATAAACTAAAATACACTCATATTTATTGTTCAAACCTGTCTCAGGGACAGAATAAACTCAAATACATGTTCATTTTAAATGCATTTTTCACAAATTTGCATCTAGTTAATCACCCACAAAATCTACGTAAACTTCACTAGAAAGTAAAGAAGTATTTTCAAGAACCTTACATTATATATCATCAAATATTTTAGAGGACATAACCAAAAACTGTGTATTGCCTCAAGGTGACATTCTACCATAATGAAATTGTCATAGCAGGCATACTAGGTTGGAATACAAATATATTTGTAAGGAAAAGAGTTATTATTATCTAAATGTATTCGCATTTGTGCATGATTTTGTAATACCCTTATAAGAATTGTAATTCCATACTGTATCTGCATATAATTTGTCCATTATGGCACAATTTTGCCTTGATGCACTTAAAACTTATTTATTTATTCAAATGAAAGTTAAAATGAGACAAAGATTTTACAATACACAGGGGTTCAACATCCCCACGTTCATAAAAAAATTCACATATATGTTTGGTAATTTAGGTTTCCAATCACAAAGTTTATGAGTGCATCTAATTTTATTGTGCATAGCATGAATATGAAATTGTTCCACCCACAGACCTGAGCGGGGAGGCTGGCGATGTGGAGAAACTCCCCACGGGCCCCTTGCTTGGCAGGCAAGATGAGGTAAAACAGAGAACCATCTGCTGTGAACAACGGCTCCTCCTGCAGGACAAGCCACTATCAATATACATTCCTTCAACAGATCAACGAGAGACGACACCATATTAATGCAATTCATTTCTGTACTGCAGCTTTTAGGAACCAAAGAACAGAGCCTGAGAACTGGAGAGAGTAAAAAAGAGATAGAAGCTGAATTTACCTGCCGCTGGTTGTCGTGCCAGGAGTCAATAGCCATTTGGTGCTTCTAAAGATTAAAGATGTTTTAAAAGGATTAGACATGTCATATATTATAGGTAAAATATGTTTTTAAATCATTTGTTCTCTTCTGCCTGCCAGGGAGAGGTGTACATCATAACAAACTCCACTGCTAACGCAGAGTTTCAGTCAATCCATCATTCTCATTGGCATCACATTAAGGAAGTGCATGTTTCATTTTTATCTGCAGTTTAGATGTGCTGTCTGGAACATCCAGAGTTCCACATCATTTTTATTAAGCTGTCCTAAATTTTAACTTTATTTAAGAAGTAAGGTACATACTCATTTTTATTTTTACAATAGATTACCATTGCTGTTTTTAATGATTACAATTGCTGAGCGCATAGTCTGAAGCGCACGGTGCAAGTGCACATGGCATACTTTTTGTTGGTCAATGGCACAGTCATTTTCATTTGCCTCAAAATAGCAACACGCCAACAGTGCACCTGAACACACCTCGTTTTCAGACCAGCACACCCCTGGGCGAACAGATGGCTGCGAGTGCATTTGCTATTTAAACAACGTGAAAATGAAAATGATTACAGCATCAGGCTGAAACAACCAAAAAACACAGCAGGATGTATGATAGGGCCCTTAAAGTTAATCTTTAAAGACACTCATATTTACAGAGGTGGGAGGGGAAATTATATGTAAATGCTTGTGTATTTCCCCAAGAAACTTTGCATTTGCTCGCAAAGAAAACCCATTTTGCGGAACTCCATAAATATTTAAAAAGACAATTAAATGCAATCTTTACCAAAAGTATATAATTTCATATTATTATTTTTTATATTGAACTACAATGTTGCCTGAATAAATTTTCATTTAAATTCTATTTCGTTTTTTAGCGTTTTTACATATTTAGAGAAAATAATATATAATTTAATTAAATATCAGCCATTATTGGCTAATTTCCAGAATAAGAAAATAATTATTGGCTTGTCTTATTACTTATGTTGTTAATATATAACGCACAACAGTGACTGACCACATAATCAACAGCTAAGTTTCCTGAATGTCGTGATTCATCTGAAAGCTGGTCAGTGTGTGAATTTTTGAAATCCCTATATAAAATGAATTGGAAAATACACTCCCATTATAATTTTTACACCATTATTCAAAAGTTTGGATTCCGTAAGATTTTTTTATTCAGAAAGGGTGCATTAATTTGATCAACAGTGACAATAAAGCTATTCACAATGTTACAAAAGATTAATATTTCATTTAAATGCTGTTATTTTGAACTTTCTATTCGTCAAAGAATACTGAAAAAAGGTTTCCACATTGTTTCCACAAAAATATTAAATGAAGTTTTCAACTTTGAAAACAAAAAATAAATGTTTCTTGAGGAAATCTGCATATTTGAATGATGTCTGAAGGATCATGTGACAGATCGTTATATGTTTATATACATGGGCGTAGATTAAGCGGGGGACGCGGGGGACGTGTCCCCCTCACTTTTAATAAAATGTATTTTCGTCCCCCGCACTTTTACTGGGTCTCACCGATCCTAGTCGACCCGCTCCGAGCGGGATTCGAACCGGCGTTACCCTGTGCAGGGGCGGACAAGTTAACAGGAACGCTAACGACAGCCTTCTCTAAACTCGGGTTGATAGCGCACTTCTTGAGGTCAGGGGCAAGTGTATTTACATAGAAACCAATGTGAATACATCAAGATTTAAACTCAGAGACAAAAAATTATCTATGCATGACCTGTCATTTTTTCCGAATCTTAATATGAGGAGCTCTCACAGAAAGTCCAAAAGTGGATTCGTAATACCCTGTCAAGCTGGAGCTGCAGCTGAAGGAAAACAATCGTTATGAGTGATGAAACGTGACGACGACAATCAGACGATTGCGACAATATATGCTTTATGTGTGTTTTTTAAGTCATCTCAATGTAGGCTATTTATTGACAATAAAGTATCATATGAATAATGCAGCTTTTTTAATGTTTAGTATTCTGCTCACCACGGCTGCATTTATGTAATCGAAAATAGTTAAAACAGTAATATTTTGAACATTATTACAAATTAAAACCGCTTTTTTTCCTATGTGAATATATAGTAATTTATTCCTGTGATCAAAGCTGAATTTATCATCATTACTCCAGTCTTTAGTGTCACATGATCCTTCACTAATCATTCTCAGATGAGGATTTCATAATCAAGAAACATTTATGATTATTATCTGTGTTGAAAACAGTTCCCAAAATGTTGTGGAAACCATGATAGCCTACATGTTATTTTTCAGGATTCTTTAATGAATAGAAAGTTCAATGGACAGCATTTATTTGCATTTATTAAATAAATTATCTAATTTGTAATATTAAAAATATCACTTGTGATCAATTTAATGCATGTCTGATCAATAAAAGTATTAATTTCTCTCTTTTTTAATTTTACCACAAATGTTTAGAAAATTAAGCATCACCATGAGCAGCACAACTGATAATAATCCTAAATGTGTGTTGATCATCAGATCCTCAAATGGGAATGATTAGTGAAGGATCACTGAAGACTGGAGTAATGATGATAAATTCAGCTTTGATCACAGGAATAAATTACATTTTACTATATATTCACATAGAGAACAGATGAGTTACATCAGAATATATATATATTTTTTTACATTGCATAAAATCTATGGATTCTTAATGCAATGTTTGTAGTATATAAACCAATCATAAAATTGGCAAAACAAAATAGGAGAATAGGAGAATAATATTATAGATATTAATTATTGGTTATTGTTCACCATTGTATTTGATATCTTGCCCAATTAAAAGCAAGAGATGCGATAAATGATATTGGTCCAAAAAAAAAAAAAAAAATGGTATTACGACATTTCTGTCCCCCTCACTTCTGAAAAGATGGCTACGCCTGTTTATATATGACGTTAAACTTGATTGCTTAAATATTTGTAAACATTTGTATATTAAGTAGTTTGCATGGAGATTAATTGAATGCAGAATCATCAATCAACAACCCAGAAACGAACAGTTGCACTATGTTGTGTATTTCAACACAGCTCCCAGTGCCTCCAATTATAAAACTCTGTTGACAGATTTATCAACACACAGGGTGTAGAAATCAAACATCACTGTCATACGCAGATACTCCTGTGCGCATGCATTCAATCACTCGCAAGCATGATCATAAAAAGGGAGTGACCTTTAGGCATTAAGACACTGCTGCACATTAAAACGGAGGCTTAAAAGTAAAGATGAGTTAGTCTTTCACGCCTCCAGAAAGAAATTAGGCTGAGCAGGCAGAAGAGAAGCAAGATATTCTCTGCATGTTCCGAGCAGAATAAAGAATGAGAGCCAGATCGATGGACACTTTAAAAGTAAAGATACCCAGTGGGAAGCAGTGGATGAGCTGGTAACCCCTCACCTCTGAGCAGGCTCCTGTCGTGGCCTCACACACACACAGCACGGACTGGTTCTGGACACGGTTCAACCAGCGGTACAGTTAGACGGGTGCTGCTTATCCAGCTCACCATAGAGATATAGCTATCTCTAGAGAGAGAGAGAGAGAGAGAGAGAGAGAGAGAGAGAGAGAGAGAGAGAGAGAGAGAGAGAGAGAGAGAGAGAGAGAGAGAGAGAGAGAGAGAGAGAGAGAGAGAGAGAGAAGAGAGAGAGAGAGAGAGAGAGAGAGAGAGAGAGAGAGAGAGAGAAAAGAGAGAGAGAGAGAGAGAGAGAGAGAGAGAGAGAGAGAGCATTCAGAATCACCACTTCATTAATTATTTAAGTAACACTTCACAATAAGGTTTTATTTATTAATATTAGTTTGTGCATTAAGTAATGTTGACAGATATACCTTTGATTTAAATGTATAAATTGACTCAAACTAACAATGTATATTAATAATAATAATAACTAATGTTAATAAATGGATCATTTTTGGCCAGAGGAGAACTGGACAGTATCACAACAGACAGTTCACTGTAAAAATTGTTGGATTAACTTAAAAAAGTAAGTTGCCTTAAAATTTTAAGTTCATTGAAATTTAAGTTTGAGTATATTTTTGAGAATACAATGAAGTAGATACACTGAAAAAAAAGGAAAACACACATTGTCCAATTTACATATTCTTATTATTTGCGATCTACGCAACAAAATTTTATTTCTCTTTTAAACGTGATTTCTTTGCTTTTGATTAATGTAATTCTCTTAAATGTGCAATCTACTAGATTACATTATTTGGGGTTAATGTGAACCAGTCAAGTACTCGAAGATGATTTTTGCTGAAACTATAGTTCGCAGCATGCTCTCTTGGGACTTGATGAGAAGAGTAAAATTGTTGAACTTAAGTGTTATTTTATGTATTTTATTTATGTATTATGTATTGGGCAAAATTAGATAAGGGAGAGACTTTATATTGTTTATAGTGTTTAAAGGTGGGGTAAGTGTTATTTCAAAACCATTTTCGAAAAAGTACTCGGGCCGAGTGGAATAACAAACTTGCAGCCAATCAGCAGGTAAGGGGCGTGTCTACTATTGATGGTGAGAAGAGCACTCACTCTCTCTCCGTGCACGTCATTATTCAAAACACACGAGTCACACATGACAGACAATAGGTGAGAACTAGCCTAATATATGGAGCATCTAAATCTCCTCACTGTGTGCTTCAAGCATCAGCTCACACAATGTCTCCGACAAGTAAGATACTATACTCCAAATATATGTTTGTTTCCTCTTTTCATGATCTATATAACCCTTATCTGGTCATAATTGTATTATGTTCGTTAGTTGGACTGTCGTGCACGTCTTCTATCGAGTTGTTAATGAGAACAGTTTGTGTCTTTGTGATCGCTATAACTATAATCTGGTCATAATTGTATTATGTTCGTTAGTTGGACTCGTGCTCGTGTTCTATAGAGTTGTTCATGAGAACGGTTTGTGTTTTTGTGATGGAAGGGGTGACTTTTTCATTGAATATTCGACCTGGATTAGTTACACAGATTCTGCCACAGTCGTTGCCTGGGTTAGTGTGGGGTGGCGCTATCAAAATAGGGCCGAGAGCCTTTTGGCGGTAGGGGCGTGTTTGTTTTGGTGATTTGAAATATCAACAATGGTTATCAGAAAGCACTTACCCCACCTTTAATGTTTAATTATGTTGGAATAATTAGAACCATTTATATTATACTGGGTTACCATAGTGGAGAAGAGCGGAGCGATTGCTTAGGCTGTGGACTGAGACAGCACATGAGAAAGAGCATTAGAGTCATTAAAGGGCATTTCATACATAACACTTGACATGTTCATTATGTGCTATTGATGGCTAACAGAATGAAAGCTCTAATAAATCAGTCAAGTGACCACAAAAATATACAAAAAACTAAATAAGCTTGGGATTTGATTAAAGAGGCAGGGTCTCAAGCCCCCCTGTGCACACCATTTTGTTAGGAAGCCATATTAAAATCATTTTGAGACTACTCAATTGGGTTACTTAAAAATTACTTCATTCCATGATGTTGAAGTTATGTGAACAAATTATGTTTGTTTAACTAAATTGATTCATGTGGAACCGATGTACATGATTAAATCATGTAAATCCAACACACCTTTTTTTCAGTGTAGAGTTTAATAAATAGAAACTCAAAATATGATGTTATTTGAATCACATTAATTACAATTAATATTCAATAATATTATTGATCTGACTGCACTGACACTATTGGATGAGAACTGAACCGAGTTGGATAATGACATCACTGTTTTCTGCAGATCTGCTTTACAGATGAAATTAACTAATTTGAGAAACCCTGCTTAAGGGGCTCCATACTATACAGTATTTTAAAATATAAAAAAAGTTCTGTATATGTTGTCAAATGTTGGTCCGAGTTAGCATTTTATTGTTTAGTACATTTCTCCAATGTAGTTGGCTAAACTCCTTTTTAACGTTTGGCTTGATGCTTTTATCCAAAATAACTAGTAAATGACAATCAGAACACTACAAGCAATATTAGAGCCTTGCTTTATGTTTGTTAATATTCCATGATGTTTATTGCTGCTATTTTGGCCAGGTTTATCTAACAAAATGAGACTTTAATCTCAAGGGACTATTAACCTTTAAAATAAAGATTTAATTAAATAATTCACTGAGGAGGATTTTTTACCAGGAGAAACTAGAACGCTGACTGCCATAAAGAAGAAAAATCAGCCTGAAAGCAATATGTTTAGAGTGGAGATTCATTTTCCAGCAGGACAAAGAATCTAAGCACATAGCAAAAACGATGAAGAATGGCTTAAATACAGAAGGTTGGTATTCTGGAGCGGCACAGCCCGAGCCAAAGCTTGAATCCAATTGAAAATCAGCAGTTAAGACCTGAAATTGCTGTCCACCGGCATTCTCCATCTAATCTGGCAGAACAGGGGCATATTTTCGCTGAAGAATGGCCAATAAATCCACAATCTAAATGGGAAAAAACTCACAGCGACAAACCTAGGATGATGCAGGCTGTGATTTTTGCTAAAGGACCATGGGGGTTGGGGACAACAGGAATAGAAAACAAAAACATGAAAAAACTGAACTTACTAAAAACAACAAATTATCACTGCAAATTAAAACAAATCTTCGGTAAAATCAAACCACTCTCAATCCATTGCACAGTGTTACCACAGGGCAGCAATCTCATTTTCTTTGGGTTGAAAATGCATAAAGAATTTAAAAGGGCAATAAAAGTGTTAATATTGAAGGAATTAATTCAGCTAAAAACTCAACATCCATTCGCAAGTCTTATTCTGGCAGTATGCAATGTGGAGAACAATTGATTATAATGTTCACCCGTTAAAAACATTCACATTTTGTTCGAGAGTAAACTTAATTTTAGAGTCAAATGAATTATTTGCATATCATGAACTACTTCTTAAATGTGTTTGATGCCTAGAATGGCAACACCGCGAGTCATTTGCAATGTTTTAACCTCATACATAAAAGATTTAGTTTAAGAAATAAACAGTTAAGACACATGTTTTAAAAGGATATTCAAAATGAACAGCTCTGTATCCACAGCCTGTGCACGGCATATGTCGCACATTGGTGATTGCGGACACATGTTAATGAAAGATAAACCTCACCTGCTGTTCTGGGAGTCTGGAGGGATCATCTCTAATGTGTGTGCTGGACCGTATAAATTCACCACAAACAGACTGGCTGATGGGATTCTGGAACCCGCCTGTACAAAGAAAAAGCTTTTAACATCATCGAATCAAAGATTAAAAGTGCTTGCAGTCTGCAAATATCTGCATTCCTTATTCAATAAGGGTTTTGCTGCAATATTTGATTCATTTCAGGTTATTTTGTCATGTAAAAGAAATGAATATGCAGCACGTCAACTGTTTTTACCTTTGGATATGGGTAGAGGACGTTAGAAGGGTAGACCCCACCCAGGAAGTGATGTATCTCCATAAAAGGAGTGGCTGAGTTGTTAATGGACAGATACGCCAGGCGTGCGCCGTCTTTGGCCCACCAGAACGCAGGATATTTCAGCAATATCTCCTCTAAAGATTAATAGGATAAGGGATAGAAATTAAATTTTGATGAGGCTAATTAACCCACACACATATCATCGTAGACCTACGCTGATGATCATAAATCTCATTTACCTATCTCATTTTGAATTTATAAGGCTAAATGAGATATTAATCTCTTCATGAATACTGCAATGTCTTCAAGGGATTGCCAAAATTGTCTCAAAGCACACATAGAATTAAGGCGACTCAAGTAGTGATGAACCGAGAAAGAGTATTGAAGGGGACGACCCATCCAAGATCACTGACCCTCATAGGTCCAATCAGACAGCCCATTAACCACCATTCCATTTCTGCCCGTGGTTGTCAGACGCATCGCCTTGCTAGACACATCTGGTTTGTAGTAGATGTCATTCTCAAAGATATAGACCTGGATTCAATAAAGAGAGACAACCAGCATTATTAGATAGATGAAGTCATAATCCAACGCTCCAAAAGGGTTATTTTTTCCCCCACAGTGATGCCATAGAAGAATCATTTTGGGTTCCTTTCATGGGTTCGTTCTTAAAAATATTTTAGTTTTCTTAGTGTGAAGAACATTTGAACATTCTTAAGATACTTTTTAAACTATAAAGAACCTTTTATGGAATGGAAAGGTCCCATTGATGTTAAAGCTTCTTCACGGAACTATCAATGGCAATAAAGTACCTGAGTGAAGATGATTACATGGATATTAAAAAAAATTTAAGAGGGCAGTGTGAACATTAACAGCTGGAATATTACAGCTCTATAATTATTTTAATGTTATGGCTAATGCCAAAATGTTTCACTATTATAGCTAAATATTAAAGTAAAACATAATTGATTTCATAAGATGATTAATATAAAGATTTATTTCATTGAATCATTATTTACTTAGGCTGCCAAATTGTAAATAACCTTTAAAAAAATTATAAAACAAAATAAAAAAAATCAAATAAAAATCACAAAAATAACCTTTTTATTTAAGATGATTTATATCTGCCTTTACATGCACATGAACTATAATGACACCCCATTTAATCTACTCAGTCATGGAAACTCATTCCATGTAGTTTTTTGTACACTGTTCTTGAGCTAATCTAAGTCCACACGAAGATTGGAGGTCTGTAGCTATTAACTGCGTAAAGTTGCCGACTTCTGTGCACCTCAGCATGTGCTGACCCCGCTGTGAATTTACAATGCCTACCGACTTGTGGCTGAGTTGCTGTTGTTCCCTATTGCTTCCACTTTTTTATAATATCCCTAACAGTTGTCAGTGGAAAATTTAGTAGTGAGGAAATTTCACAAATTGACTTATTCCACAGGTGGCAACCTATCACATTACCACACTTAAATTCAATGAGCTCCTAAAAAACTTTTTTTAAACAAATGTTTGTTGAAGCAGTCTGCATGCCTAGGTACTTGATTTTATACCCCTGGGCCATGCAAGTGATTGGAATACCCTAATTCAATGATTTGGAGCATTGTCCCAATATTTTTGGCAATATAGTGTATACTTAAATACGAATATCACAGTTTGCAGTAGACATTATATAACAGTGCAGTATAAAGTAATATAGTATTCCATTCTGAACCCAGCCTAAAAGTTCATTTTAAAAGGATAGTTCACCCTAAAGTGCAAATTAACATATAAATTACTCACCATGGTGTTGTTCTAATGCCGTATGCTCTTCTTTCTTTTATGGACCACAAAAGCTTGCAACCAGCATCATTGTGCTTTTGTTAAGCTTGATTTCTCACAACTGTTTTTTTCTTATCGCTAGACACACTGCCATGATATTGTGATTAGTGGGATATTCAAATTCTCCTATCATGGTCCATAAAAGAAAATAGGGCATACAACTTTATAACAAAAGGATGAGTAATTTATGACTTAATTGTCAGTTTTGGGGATGAACAATTTCTTTAAAGGTGCAGTGTGTGAATTTTAGCAGCATATAGTGGTAAGTTTGTGAATTACAATCACCCACCACTCACCCCTCCCTTTCGAAGCACATAGAAAAGCTACAGAGGCCGACACGGGACAAAAACGTCATCGTCGGAAAAAGCAGAGAGTGACTAGCACTCTGTAGTGAAGTTTGTCCGTTTAGGAAAATGTAGAAAAATGGCGGTGCAAAATGGCAATTTCTCACTTAACCTATGTTCTCTGAATAGGAAACGAGACGCTGCGTAGTGACACAATAGGGGAATGCCTTTTGGGTGTGCCGATTGTCTGAAGCCCTTATAGAATAACGCCAATTCATTGGCTGATGATCTGAAATCTGGAGATGAGATGGCAACCTCGCTGGTATAGGCTCAAGGTGTTGAGTAGAGGGGCGGTGCTGCGCCATCAGCCAATGAATTGGCTAAATTCTATAAGGGCTTCAGACAATTGGCACACCCAGAAGGCGTTCCCCTATTGCGTCACTACGCAGCGTTGAGTGAACCTATGAAAGAGAACATAAAGGTACATATATATGGTCTTTATACTCCACTAATATACTAATATGTATATCTAATTGAATTTCTGTCAATAGATCCCCATACATTCTACACACTGCACCTTTAAGGAAGCTCACAATAGTACAATAGAACAAAGATCCTCACCAACTGGTTCCCTTGAGGTCCCCATGCTGCGTACTGAAGTACAGACGTATCCTCCTCTGATGGTGTAAGGTCCATTATCTCCCTAAGATATGCAGACAAAAACAGACACCAAGATTGAACTATTACATCACAGACATATGAAGCACTACATAGTGCAAATTCGCCAGGTTCTGGGTCATTTTAGAGTGCTTGAAAGGGCTTGTAAAACAGCACGATGCAGATGCAGAGTTAATGAAACAAAATGAAAGTCAAGTATACAGAGAGGCAGGGGTCTGGCCATGCAATGAAACCACAGGTAAGGCTAAATGATCGGTGAATTCTGCCAAAACAAGCAAATGGGCTTCAAGACATTCTTTTAAGTTACACTGCTGTTTCACAACCACAAGCAAGAATCTCAGGCTTTTATCAACAAACAGAACACAGCAAATCCCCGTCAGGGCATTCAGTAAATTGCAGGTTAGTGAAAAAAAAACAATTCATCCAGCAGAGACCTGTCAACTCCAGAACAAATAGTACCTTCTCCATACTTTTATGTAATCAATGCCTGATGGATAACTTTGGATAAAGCACAAACGCAGAGGGACCTGTGGACTGGTTTTTAGTTGTGCACATGCCCAGTACAGGTCATGCAGTGAGGGACCTCTGTCTCTACCTACCCGCTGGCCACTGTGTAGAGTGCAAAGGAGGCTGTGAAGGACTGTGAGAACACCTGGAAAGGGGCAGAGGACATGGTGGATCCCTGAATTGTACACACACATGTTATGGCTATGTACGGAATAACATACTACCACACGACTATATGCTATTTCTGCAGTGTTTAGAATGTGTGTGGGACCATATTCAAATTTTCAGTATGCCTGAATTTTGAGGATTATAGGATTATCCTATTTTATGCTGCCAAAATGTGCAGTTAAAGAACTATAAAACAAAGTATACTATATGCAAGGCTTTCAACTAGACCGTCAATTTCCAGAGTGATGAGTAAACCAAAAGTAATATTAGCCACAATATTATAATGAAATATGTAAATAAAATAAATGTTTGGGGACAGTAAGATTTTTTTTTGAGTCTCTTAAGCTTACCAAGGTTAAAGCTGATGATACACAGGGCAACTTTTTGAGCAATGTTGCCAGGCAATGTTGCTGAAATATGTTTCTGTGGGCTTTTCCCCATTGGGAATGGGCAACACATTTCTCTTTCGATATCCAGATAGAAATTTGTTGCCCATTCCCAATGGGGAAAAGCCCACAGAAACATCTTTCAGCAACCTTGCCTGGCTACATTGCTCAAAAAGTTGCCCTGTGTATCATCAGCTTAAGAGCCCTGCCTCATCTTTTCCTCCTTCCATCCTTTTTTTTCCATAAAGGCCAGAACTGCTTGTATGGGCACTTCTCCTGGATGAGCCCATGCGCATATCAACCAGAGCTAGAGCATGCCCATCAACAAGCTTTGTTCGGTTACAGGAGCCGTCGGCAGTGCTGTCATTTTGTTTTTAGACCACTGTGGTGAGGTGGACTAGCGAGAGACGTGGAAGTAGCGCGTGAGACCGGTGCGAGATTGAGAATGAGTTTTGAGTCCTCTCATGAGGGAGCTCGGAGGCATATACGGACGAGCTACACCAGTGAAGGACGAGAGAGGACCGGTCCTGGATTTTATGTTATGGTTGATCTTTTATTATGTGTGTGCGGGCAGTCGTCTGTGAGGGGCTGCCTGCATTACTTTCATTTGTTTAAGTCTTTTAAATGTTCGTTGGTTCGTGCCTCCTTACTCCCGGGTTTCAGCACCAATGTAATGAAGTTCTTTGTTCAAGGAAGAAGGAGACAAGGTTTCAGTCAATAAATGGGAAAATCAGTTACCTAAAAAAAGTAACTTGTATATTTTGTTGAAAATGTAAAAGTAGTGTTACTTTATTAATTACTTGAAAAAAAGTAATCTGATTACTTGCGATGCATTCGTCCCAACACGCATCTGATCGTCTTGCAGCAGATTATAAAATAATAGTTCTTGATGCAATTGGTCAAAAGCTATTTAATTTAAGATAAAGGTAAGGCCTGAAAGGGGTTGACTATATTTACAATACAGCACAGCCTCTCATACCTCATTGCTTGGATAAAAGTATTAAAATCTTACTGACCTCAAACTTTCAAAAGACAAATAGTATATACTACATGACTTGTTAAAATAAATAAATAAATACTCTGTAGTATGCAGTATGCTAGTATTCCATTCTGAACATAGCACACGCTCGTGCTCGTGCTCACATAGTTCTTAAAGCTCATAATATCTTTCATTCTCTCACTGCATGACAGCACAATATGGGTTGTGGTTTATGAATCATTTCAATTCAAGCTTCATTTAGTTGATTCAATTTGAGGAGCATCATAAACAAAAGCATCAATTCTTTAGAAAACAAGCTGGAAGGGACACAGGCGTCCAAACTGTTTTGATTCTCATGAGAACGGTACATCACATGTATGGGGTCACATGACAGAGCAACGTGATCACTTGGGTCAATATCCCTACAAAAAAAGGATTTACTCGCATAACACATTCACTTCAGCTTGAAACCCACTCAACTGGATTAGCATGTCAAAGATGACCTAAATCAATAGAAGTGTCCTTTGGGCCTCTAAGGACAATTGTGCATTTTGTCTGTACAGCAAGGCAATATATTGCAATACATTTGGCTATATGAAGATATATTGATCAGTAGGTCTGTAATGATTTGTGTAAAATTAGACATTTCGATTGCTGCAGCATCAGTACAGAACGCAGCATGGCGAAAAGCTTCGAACTGCACTAATTTCCCAAAAGCCTAATAGGATCAAGTCATGCCCCGTACTGCATACTAAAAACAGAACAGCCGACTGTAGCACGGTCTGGAACTGTCTAGAAGTTATGTTATACAATTATTTAATTGAAGAATGAATGTTTGAGGTCAGTAAGATTTTTCTTTAGAAAGAAATGAAGATGTTTATTCAGAAAGGACACATTCAATTTATCAAACACGGCAGTTAAGACATTTCAAATATTACAAAACTGTTCTTTTAAGCTTTGCAGCATATTTTGATTTGAATGATAATTGATTATGCAATATTGGACCCACGGTGGGGCGCAGAGTTTAATTGGTTAAACGTTCTATTCATCAAAGAATCCTAAATGTAAATGTATTACCGTTTTCACAAAAACTCCTGTTTTCAACTTTGATAATAAGAAATGTTTCTTGGGCAGCAAATCATCATATTAGAATGATTTCTGAAGGATCATGTGACACTGAGGAGTAATGATGCTGAAAATTAAGATTGACAAATACATAAAAACTGTTATTTAAAATTGTAATAATATTTTCCAATATTGCTGTTTTACTGCATTTTTTATCAAATATATGCAGACTTGGTGAGCAGAAGAGATTTCTTTCTAAAACATTTTTTTTTAAATCTTACCGACCCCAAACTTTTGAACAGCACTGCCTCTAAATATTAAAAAGACAGACTCAAGTGTTTATGTGCATTTGAGTTACAATCTCAAAGTGTCTAGTTTCTAGTTTAAGAACATTTGTTTATTACAAGAAAAGAGACTGTGGATACCCACAGAGTCATAAATCCTCTTTTTGCAAGGATTCACAAAATGAATATACAGCAAACAGTGGAAGAAATATTGCTTGTGGGAATTTGTATGGTTTTGACATTGGCATAGTAATTGCACAAATTTGCGATACTGATGCCCACACAATTCTCAGTGCCAAAAGTGCAAGATCTGCCCTAGTTTGCCTTCCCGTCTGCCTTTTTTCACTCTGTTCTCTTCTCTCTGTAGTGTTGATTCCAACTGTAAAATCTTTCGATTCATGTTCATCACAAAAACGTCTTCCTCTGGGATTTAAGTCTGAGGTTGCCCTGGTTCTCGTAATGCGTACCTCTTCATTTCTGAATCCCTGTAGACATTTTAGCTTTATATCCTATAACTCTGACTTCCTTCAGCGCTCTGCCTTCAAAGGGATAGTCATGGTCATATACAATTTGTAAGAAGTGTTTTGAAGTCCAAAGATAGCTTTCTGAGGAAAAACAAACCAAAATTTATATTTACTGATAATTTTCCCCTCCGTGAGCTGTTAACCAATGTGACTGGATCACTGAATAAGTCAGTGTACAGTGAATCAGAATCATGAACGAATCATTCAGGGCTGCATTTCTCAAAAGCATAACCTAAGTAGATCGTACAGACCATTGCAGATTGCAGACAGTCATTTCATGCTTTTGGGAAACACAGTCCAGACCATTTTTTGATCAACGTAGATCTGGCTACAAAATAAAAGAACAACAAAGATCAACAAATAGCTGACTCCAAAGAAAAAACTGTTCATGAATCAGATAATTGCTACTTCTGTAAAGAACTCTTATGAAAAGTGCAATGGATGGGTGGGTATGAATATTTTTTCCTGAATAATGATGTATGTTTTGGTCTGTTCCAGACAAAAAGCTCTCGTGTGACTCCAGGTGAATTGGAATAAAGCGTATGAGACATGAACGGCTGTTGTGATGCTTTTGTTCCCTTTTAGAAGTTCAAATGCCTTCTTTTGGGTTCTACAGGAGAATGTCATACAGGTTTGGATTTGGAATGACATGAGAGAGAGTAAATGACACATATCTTTTTGTTGGCTGAATTATCCCTTTAAATTTCTTTACTACTCTCAGCATTCTCATTGTCTTTGGACTTGGCTCAGGCTATCACTCATGCTGTCTTTCGCAGTTTCTATTTCACTCAATACATTTCTCTTACACCCTCTTTTTTTGTGACACTTGCCTTCCTTCCCTTTTGCTTTTTCCCTTTTCCATTTTCTCCCTTCCCTTGCAATTTCGCCTCACTATCCTGGTGTCCCCTTTCATATTTTCCTATCTCCCTCTTTCCCTTATCTCCTAGTTTCCAATCTCTCTGCACACATTCACACATCGTGATTCATTCCATTCCTATGATTGATTTTGATTAGACAGCGGGATCTAAGGGCGATTGCAGATCACATCGTTTTTACCCCCCATTCCTTTGTGAATTCTGTGTAGCTGTTCTCAATTCAGCTGCTTGAGCTGTAAATTTCCTCAGTCAGCACATAATCGCAAGAGATACTGGGAAAGGGGTGGGGGGTGGGGGGGTGAAAGATCAAGGAAGAGAGATTGTGACTAGAAGAGGTGGAGAACTAACAGAGAAATCCCATGTTTCCCTGCAGATGTGACCGAACAGATTGGCTTCATCTATACATGAGATCGGAATGTGTCCAATATCAAAAGAAAGAAAGATCTTTTTTTTAAATACTTTAAAATTTCTTGCATTGTGACATTCAAATTAAGCTAAGCTAAAAATAAGATGGTCTCTTGCCTTATACCTCTTACCTTATATACAAGAAATATACACAACACATATATATTGTCATTGAATTAATGTCGCAATGCAAACCATAAATAAAAGTGCTAAAATAGGCTCTACTTTATATTTTATTTATGCAGAAATAACTTCATATTTCTTATTTTGGGGTGTAATGCGATAATGCGATGTAATGCGGAAATGTTTAATTCACCACATCCACCACAAGTCATATGCCTCGAGACGAATGCACAATACAGAACACATTTAAATGACAAAAAAAAAATATTCACACGAGAGCGAGAGGGAGAGCGAAAGTGCAACTCAGGAGAGAGGGTATGGGTTGTACTGTCATTGTTTTCACACATGGCCTGTTTTTTCCTCTTTACCCATTTTATTACTCTCTCTCTCTATTACTCATGTGTACTCTACACCTTTCTTGGTCATTCTCTTTTGAGAAGAGAGAACACTATTGCAGAGATGATTATTTTCTGAAGTGGAGGTTTTGGCAGGGGGATAAGAACTACAGATTGCTGTGGTTGCTCAGACAAATAACCTACAAGTTGTTTATTTACAGCCTGTTACTAAACCTGCTGTAATCACAAAGGCTTGCCCCAGTGTGATGCTCATTACAATTCAGTGCCAAACAGCTTCTTTCCTCTGTTTCCATCTCTATCTCTCCCTCTGCATGTCGGTATCCCTTCTTTCTTTCTAAACACCCCAGCTCCTCTGTGTTTGAATATTCTATTCCTTCCACGTTTGCTGTGGATCGTAGCAACATTCATTGTTGAACATGCTGCAGAAATGATGGACGAAGTAAATGGTTTCTCCTGCTGGTCTAAAAGAGTTTTCTCCAGTCCAATAGATAAAAGATGTAGTTAATTCTCTTAGCACTGGCAGTGCACAAAAATGCTTGTACCATCAATACATGCATGACATATAAAATCCAAGGTTTATTTGAGGGCTAGAGTTAGTCTAAGGTATCCGTTTGTAATGTCTCTTTAAAAACATTATCGAGATTTCTTCCTCTAAGTAATCAAATCATAATTTCATCACAAGTTATCCTTTCATAGCAGTTCAGGCAATCTAATTAAAAAATATAGCTTCTGATATTATACGTGACATTTAAAGGACATTATTTTTCATATGGTCCCAATTAGACCAAGAAATTATATTGGCAAAATTGCTTAATGATGTTTATAATACATGCATAAGTTAATTGACTTTGTTGTCTATTTGGGATATATTCTGCGTGGGCTAGACAACAGCTGTCTAATTCAGTAGCTAAGTTTGCAAAATGGCTAAAATTGCTTGTACAGCACTTTTATTTAAAAAAAAATAGTCAAAGAAGGCCTTCACTGTGATATAAAACCTTGTGTGTTGTAATGGCACATAAAGAAGATAATCTCTGGAAGCAATAAAAAAATCATTTTCTCTTACACACAGGTAATGTGGAAATGAGACCACAGCTTCTTGGTGCTTTTCTGTTATTACTCACATGGTGGATATTATAAGCCATCAGGATGGACCTCTTATCAGCTGAAACCTGGAACTTCATGGATTTCAGATCCTAAAATGGGAACACAGAAATAACATCTATGATCTTAAAACAACATTTTGGGTTAAAAACAAATTAAGCTGTATCATACACATCTATAGAATGCTCTCAGTCACCAATAATTTATATTTATTATATTGGACAATAATTTTTCTCATCCCTCAAAAAAGAAAAGAAGCAAAAATCATGATATAATACTTCCATTTCTACATTTATATTATATTATATTATATTATATTATATTATATTATATTATATTATATTATATTATATTATATTATATTATATCAGGTATAACATTATGACAATAAAGTGAATAACGGCAACTGTTAGTAGGTGGGATTTATTAGACAGCAAGTGAACATTTTGTCCTCAAAGTTGATGTGTTAGAAGCAGGAAAAATGGCCAAGATGATGACTAGATGACTGTGTCAGAGCCTGTCTTGTGGGGTGTTCCCAGCCTGCAGTGGTCAGTATCTATCAAAAGTGGTCCAAGGAAGGAAAAGTGGTGAACCGGTGACAGGGTCATGGGTGGCCAAGGCTCATTGATGCACATGGGGAGTGAAGGCTGTGGTCTGATCAAACAGACAAGCTACTGTAGCTTTAATTGCTCAAGAAGTTAATGCTGGTTCTGATAGAAAGGTGTTAGAATATACAGTGCGTCACAGTTTGTTGTGTATGGGGCTACAAAGCCACAGATCAGTCAGGCTGCCCATGCTGACATTTTTTTGACGACCCGCTTACATCATCTTTTAAAATCGACCCGTATCCGTTATTTGCATGTCCAATATACACTGGCGAAACAGCCCAAGACGCTCTGACCTGGAAAAGGAAGTAAGGCAGCATGATATGCAATGAATACAGACGAAATTATTAAATGTTTGGCTTTCCACGCTATCTTTAAAGGTCAGTGTGGCAAGGGGGGCGTGGTTCAGCGAGGTCTGCAGCGGGAGAGAGAGCCTCGGGACGAGCGGTAAATGAGTGGGTTGGACGCAGATTGATAACACCTGTATCTTGTTCCAGTAATGGGCGTGGGGAGAGGATAAAACGCCTGTGGAATCGGAAGCAGGGGAGAGAGAGAGGGACTGCTGACGCTCCACCCTGAACCTGAGTGAACCTGAGTGAACCGGAAACGGATGTCAAGACCGGTACCCGGAAGTGATCTGAGCTAAATTCGTATTCCAAATACGAACTATGTTACACTGGTGCCGAAACCTGGGAGGAAGAGGACAAGGGGTCGGCGTGACTGCTGACGCTTTCTTTATTTTCTCAATAACTCAAAACAATGTGCACACTTCAGCGTGTGTATTCTTTAGCTCAGATCACTTCCGGGTTCCGGTCTTGACATCCGTTTCCGGTTCACTCAGGTTCACTCAGGTTCAGGGTGGAGCGTCAGCAGTCCCTCTCTCTCTCCCCTGCTTCCGATTCCACAGGCGTTTATCCTTTCCCCACGCCCATTACTGGAACAAGATACAGGTGTTATCAATCTGCGTCCAACCCACTCACTTACCGCTCGTCCCGAGACTCTCTCTCTTGCTGCAGACCTCGCTGAACCACGCCCCCCTTGCCACAGTCAGCAAAACATCGCTCTCGTAAGGCGGAGAAAAAAGACAAGACTGCACCTATTGCATTTGTTCGCAGTTTGTGTCCACCTGAGTTGACGTAATTTTCCTCTGTTCCTTTTTCAGTGACGTACGACTAGCAATTACTGGGGAATATCTGATTTGACCGCTTACATGGCAAACAGATTTATTGCCACATATGAGTGAGGCCTGAATCCGATCTGAGGATATCGGAATTCATGCGTTTTTTTCCTGCTTATGAGTTCACGTCATATTTGATCTCTGCCACATGAGGGAAAAATCGGAATTAGGCCACTTGAACCATGCATTGTAAATGAGGCCTTAGTTAAAACAATTTTTACATTTTAGTCTGGGACTAGGCTTAAGCCTTGTTTGTGAAACCAGGGTATGCATGCCGCACGTCTTGAAAAGTGAAGCCAAAACATTTTGATCACCTTCTGGTGGTTGGCTGCAGCATCGGTCATAAACCCACCCTCTCTATTTAATCGAATGGGACGTGAGCCACACAAAATGGTGCCAAAGATGGTTTCTATCATTTTAGGAAGTTCATCATCACGCTGATGTGTTGATTTTAGTTAGCTATTTGATGAAAAAAAAAATCGGGATTTAACATCATGATTGACATCTGTGCTTGCGATTGAATCTGCAAGAGTGGAGGTATGAGCAGGACCTTGAAACAGCTGCTCAACCTTAGCATCACTGCGCAGGTTTCAAATGACATAATCGGCAATGACCGTTTCTGAGATACTTTGGCTTCATTTTTCAAAAGTGGAAAGAAGTGGAGACACGTCGTCCATCTTTTCTTACAGTCTATGGTGGAAATCAACAAAATGCCATGGAGCTCAACTTCTTCCCTTTTAAACACCCCTAATCTGCAAACCATGAATGCAGAAAGTGCATCGTGGGTAGGAAATGTTGTTGGGTCATAAAGCCAATGTGACGTGTGTAACAGTGTTGACAGTGTGGGTTGAGACTTCAGAGAAAAAGCATCTGCTATCTCAACAATATTCCATTGAGCGTCTGAGGCAATGACCCATATATGATTCTCAGTGTAACCCAGCTGCAGCGTTCAAAGGGTGGCCCTACTGAAACAGTCTCTTTGAAGACACATGGTGCGGGATCAACTGGGGAGAAGTGCAGAAAGGGGGAATAAAAGACAAAGGATTAACTATTAGAGCCTTGGAAGCCGAAAAACTGTCTGCTCTCTTTGCTCATTTCTTAGCATTCTGATTCTTTCTTCAAAGACGCTTCGCTACCAGTCCATGCACTCTCTCTATGGAGTGACCCATTTGTCAGGTTCCATAAGAATGGAGCTAATGGAGTTGTACGTCTTGTCCTGCGCACATGCCTCAAGGGGGTTGTAATTCTCCAGAGAGCTGCTTTACGCCGGTGGTTTGGGACGAGGACAAGACTGTATAAGTGTGTCTTTGCATGGCCTTTATTTACTATTCTGCTGTCTTTTATGTGGATGCATGGGTAAATAAATACTCACCAGGGTGCTATTGTCCAATAGCGTGGTGGTGAGATTTGAGCTGAGATTGTGGATTAAAACGTGACCATCCTTGGTGCAAAGTGACACCTCATTCTCTGTAAAACATGAAAATCAACATTCAATAGCTGAGCTCCAGACTGACCTGCATCTAGACTGCATCCTTATGGGAATATGTGCTTCAGTGTTGATGGGAAAGTCTACTACCATACCATTAATAATTTTTATCCAGCAAAGATGCATTGAATTGATCATGAGTGAGAGTAAAGACATTTACTCTGCTAAAAAATATAGATTAATAGGAATATTTTGAATAAAAGCTGTTCTTTAATAGACTCCATGTGGAGAAAATCAAGTTTTTAAATGTTGTTTTTATATGTCTATGTGGTGTTTTTAAAATGCTTTTAAGACAAACCATGTGCAAATTCATAAGTCATCACTATTGCTGAGTATGCTCTCCTTAAAGGAAGTGTATGTAAGATTGTGGCCAAAACTGGTACTGCAATCACTTTCAAATGACTGTAGAGCGGTGTATCCCCTCTCCCCCTCCCCCTGACTCGAGGTTGCCAGATAGGCTGCAGGATCAGCAGGAACGTTTGTAGCTGCAGCTGTGGTAACTAGAGCAGAGCTGGCAACCCGGATGCCGAAACACTACTGACTTATTGATTGGTAGATAGGTGGAGGGTGGAGCTTCAGGCCAAAACACAAGTCAACATCAACATCAGTTGAGGGCTAAAACAACAACTTTTAAATGACAATATCCTGGCCGGACTACTGTTGAAAAACTCCAGTGAACCAACAACTCAATCTCTACTCTCTATATACGCCACAAATACCTTGTATCCAATCAGATCAAAGTATGGGCTATTCTGTGAAGCAGGGGAGTCTCAAGAGAAGCCAGGTTACAACAAAAACACATCCTGTCTCCTGTTACATTTCAAGACAAATTAATTATTGCAATCCAGGAGCTCTAAATGTACACACAGATCGAATCAATGAACATTCACTTAAGCACTGTTTGTAGAATATAATGAATTTTTTACCATTTAGCCACGTCACACATGGGTCGTGAATTCTGAAATCCTCGCTCTCTAGGTTCTCCAGAGTGAGACGAGACAGCAGCTGGAGGTGAGACTCATCTGAAATACAAGATCAGGCAGTCAGTTAAGACATAGACAGTAAAAATATTGTAAACCATACAGGCCTGGTTTCACAGACAAGTCTTACAAAAGGCCAGGACTAGGCTTTTACTTCAATTAGGGCATACGTTTACCGTAGGAAAAAACATTACTAGTTTGCATCTTGTTAAAAAACAATGTTTCTGTCAGGACCACTGTCGTCAAAGATGATTGATTGACTATTAGCATATAGTTTGGATTGGCGGTATGGTTCTGTTCTGGGCAAGAACTCCCCTGCACATCCAAGCAGCCTAGCATGATAAGAGCAGGGAGAGCAGCAATAACAACTCTTAGGGTAACAGAACAGGACCAGCACGATGCATTGCAGATATCTTTAATGTTGATATTAAATGTACAAAATAATTTAATTTAGTCTGATTAAAGGTGAATTAGAATACCAAACTAAAAGCTGGGGATGGAGAAGGGTAAATGAGCTCTGGAGAAAGCGATAGCTGCTGATAGTACTGCAGGAGCTTATATGCTGTGATAGACGTCATATTTCTATAGGTAGACGTGATCAGCTGATAGTCAGCTAATTTGAGCTTGACGGATTTCAGACATATTTTAAGATATTTCAGTGCAAGTTTCTTTCAGTAAAAACAACTCCATCGTGCAGTTTAGTTTGGGGCTAGGCTAAAGCCTTGTCTGTGAAACCTCACAGACCTGTGTTTAAGCTCAAAATTAAAAGGTTACTTCAGCGATTAGCATATGGCTTTGTTTCAGTAGAAACCCTCATTCAAATGATTGTGCTCAAATGATCCCCCTGAGACGAGAGATTTATGCATTTTTCTTGGAAAAATTCCTCTCGTGATGCAAATTAACGATATTTGCGTCATCTTTGGAATGTTTGCCCAGAGGCTAAAGACTACAGCCAGCAGAGGGAGCCATTTCCACATGTTTTCAACTCGCGCATGGGGAATGGGAGATCACACTTACAGCATAGCTTGCAGCTGCAGGCATTAATTTAAACGGACGCTAAGCAATGTAAGTGTTTTAACTTCTCAAATTAATTTCTATGAAAGTTAAGCTTCCAAAGACATGAACTGAAAACACACCAGACTGAACTCACGTTGTGAATGTATGCCGTGAATGTGGTCGCGATTATCTCAGCTCTCATCACGAGAGCTCATCAGCTCATTTATGACATTAAATGTAATCTGACTCATGCAGCGTTAGTGCTGTGAGACTCACGTGGCAACTCGATCGTTATATTGAACAGAAACGTTTATTTAATTGTACTTTCTGAACTCAGTCACTGTAATCTAATGTTGGTGGCTTTGGGAATGGCCTCACAGGGCAGCGAAGCATTCTGGGAATTGTAGTTTTTCATCCCCATGAGACAAAAATACCTTTTTCTGTCTTTTCTCAGTCTAGAAGGTACCAAATTCAAAAATGATTTCACATTTCTACTACATTAATGACCCAGTTTAAATACAGATTCATCTTTCCAGCGCTGAAGTACCCGTTTAAGTTACCAGATAATTGGTTTTATTTACAGAATGTGTTTTAAAAGAACATATCATTGTTTAATAGTCTGTTATTCTGTGATTTAGAAGAACTTCTATTATGTTGTGAGTCAGTTCCAAAATGAACGTGCTGAGCAGCAACAGTGAATAAAAAAAGGGACCTCATGTAATCCCTCCTGTTCGAACCGCTCGCACCAAGCGGGACTTGAACCCTGGTCCGCCATGTGTCAGACGCTCTAACAAGGAGGCTGCAACCTCTAGTGTCAGTCGCTAGAGCGTCTCCTGCGGTCAGAGGAGTGAGGTTTATTCGCACAGCGACTACTAGCTGGCACCTGTTACACTCAAAATATAAAGAAACACTTTTTTCCATCTTGCTCAACAACACACAAAATAATTACAATTAATTTCAACATATAATCTCCCTATACTGTCTCCCGCAAAGCATGCTGGTAAAATAAAAAGCTTAATGAATGAAAACAAAGCAAATGTTGTTAGTCCCAATGCACACAGATCGGTTCTATTATAGAAATAGACCTAAACAAAACTGCGTCTGTGTTGCTTGGTTTGTTTTTGTAAATATTTTTGTGAATGGATGTCTTACATTCTATAATGTAATCTTCTATAATCTTCTGTTGTGTTACCATCTCTCTTTCTTCCCTTATTGTAACTGATCTCACATCTCTTTTCTTTTATCCTTGGATCCCTGCCTCATTCAATTTATATTCATGAACTCCTTCAGTCTCCATCTTACCGGGGGTGAGGAGAAAAATTGAGAGGGTGACCAGAGACATGACCCCTAGGATGACCACCATGGCGATACCAATTCCCTTCCAGTTTCGAGGAGGTCCTCCCGTGCTGCCGAGGTCCTGCTCAAAAAACAAAATAAAAGTAACTGCATTAACTTTCCCTCGCTCATACACATAGTCTACACAGCCACCGCTGAGGGAGAATGTATTAGTGCTGCCTCATTTGCACCGCCTCAGAGCAGGGATTTCATGTGAGACGTGTGTATCAGTGCAGCAACCCTCCGGGGGAGAACGCAAGACTCACTCTGACAGAAATCTGTGTCGTTTAGAACAATCCTTCATAAAGACGGCAAGAAAAGAATTCCTCGAGTGAAAAATGAAAAGCTAATTGAGTCTCATATTTCAGTTATGTCTTAATTTCCACCGAATGGTGTCTCATTTCACCTTTTTAATAGGGCGTATGTGTGATAACGTGTGCATGGAGGGGTGTCATTTTACGCTATGCGGGGTGCGAGGTTAGCATTTTCGGCCTTGGAAGCTTGCAGAGAAGCGCTTTCGACTGTTTTTCAAAGCTGAATCTACTGCAACAAAGCAGGGCAGATGAGACAAGCCCGGAGTTCTGTTATGAAACGGTATATTAGATGTGTTTTCAGCTCGCAGAATGCCTCTGTGACAGCCACGGCTGAAGTAAAAAGCTTTAGCGGTGTATCTGACCGGCATGTTGGGACGGTTACGAGACCATCAGTCATGATCAGGAACAATAAACAGCCATTCCAAGGCTAGTGGAAAATCACTACTGGTGGCAAAAGTGGGGGGACCGCGAGTAAGTGTTTACACACTGACTGTCCATAAAACTTAGTCTTCATTATCTCTGTGTAATATGGTTGTGGTTTCAGAGGGAGAAGTTAAGCCACCCCTTCTCACCTTCCCTCAGTGGTTGGAGGTGATGTGAATGAGAGTTAGTTGAGAGGGGGGATAAAACTCATTTCTTTTTCAGTTGGCATCCTGGCAGACTCCTTAAACTCGACTGTCTCAGGACAAAAAGATCAGCACGAGAGCCGACTGCCTGCCATTTTTCACCTAAACACCTTCTGACAGGCTAGTAGTCCTGTATATACCATCACAGTAAACTGATGTTAATGTTGTTGTTAAGTCCTGATAATAAAATTGATAAAGTTAGATTAAAACTGCAAAATAAATATTTATTTTCCAAGATGATAAATATATTTTATTTAATGTTAGTTTACCCAAAATGACAGTTCTGTCAATAATTACTTACCCTAATGTTGTTCGACACCCGTAAGGCCTCCGTTCATCTTCGGAACACAAATGAAGATATTTTTGTTGAAATCCGATGGCTCAGACAGGCCTTCATTGACACCAATGTCATTTCCTCTCTCAAGACCCATAAAGGCACTAAAGACGGCGTTACAAAGCCCATCTCACACAGTGATTCTACAATCATTTTATGAAGCAATAAGAATAGTTTTTGTGCGCAAATTTTTTTTTCCAAAAAAATGAAATAACGACTTGTGATGGTCAATTTCAAAACAGGGATTCATTAATCGGATAGCCAATCTCATGTGATTTCAGCAGTTTCACATACGATCGCAATCATGAATCAATACGCTGATTCATAACCATTCAAAACTTTGTTTTGAAATTGGCCCATCACGATATAATTCGTTATTTCTTTTTTTTGCGCATAAAAACTATTCTAATCGCTTCATAAAATTATTAAATTATTGTAGAATTACTGTAGGGAGATGGGCTTTGTAACAACGTCTTTATTGCCTTTATGGGTCTTGAGAGAGGAAATGACATTGGTGTCAATGAAGGCCTGTCTGAGCCGTCGGATTTCAACAAAAATATCTTCATTTGTGTTCCGAAGATGAACGGAGGTCTTACGGGTATCGAATAACATGAGGGTAAGTAATTATTAGAGAATTTTCCTTTTGGGGTGAGCTAACCCTTTAAAAAAATTACTCTGAGATCCTTAGAGGATTTAGAGCTAATTTTAAAGTATCCTTTTCCTATTTAGTCGATCGATCCTTTAGTTTAGTTTTCCTATTTAGCACCTAAACTCTGGAACACTCTGTCAGTTTAAATCTAGACTAAAAACACATCTCTTTACTATGGCATACACATAGAACATTTTTAACTTTCATTATTCAAATCAATTGACTGATTATTAGGCTGCATTAACTAGGTCAGCCGGAACCGGGAACACTTTCCATAACACCTGATGTACTCGTTCCGGGCTATGTCCGGATCGGATGGTGGACCTGCCTGGACATGACCAACGCATCCTGGAGTGTCTGCTGAGCCCGTGTCAATTGGTGTCTCCTCCGAATTTGCCTCACCGGCACGTCATGCTCAAAAAACCTGTCTCAGACGCATTAATTCCAATCTTTCATGTAGTCATACTCTTGTGTAATCGACGCACCATCCTAAATAAACCCGTCTCTTCCGGGATACCCTGAAATTTGTTTCTGACCTCTAGGTTGCCAGTATAATATTCATACACGGTGTGTTAATAGGCCAGAGGAGAACTGGCACCCCGACTGAGTCGGGTTTCTCCCAAGGTTTATTTTTCTCCATCATGCCCTGATGGAGTTTTGGTTCCTTGCCACTGTCGCCTTTGCCTTGCTCAGTTGGGGACACTAAAATTATAATCAAAGTTATTCAACTAATTATACAAATAAAATGTATGAATTAGGTTTTAATTCTATAAACTATAATACTGATATGCCAACATTGTCGCTATATCATAAATTAAAATAAGCTGATAACATGACTGTTTTCTACATGACACTGTGAAGCTGCTTTGACACAATCATGATTGTAAAAGCGCTATATAAATAAAGTTGATTGATTGATATGGAGCTAATTGTAATTTATACAATTAACTAATATGCAGACGCAGAAAACATGAATAAAGCGAGTATATGATTTATATGCTAAAAACCTGAGAGCATCATCTCTAAAAAATTTAATACATTTAAAAAAATATTTTAAAGCTTTAAAAAATGTTTAATTGCCAACAGAATGAAAGCTTAACAATTCTATTATTTTATAGTTAAATGGCCATAGGTTTTAAAATAGCTGTTTTATTGGGTTTCAATGAGGACATTTTTGTCCTAAAGGGATACTCCACCGCGTTTTCATATTAAATGTTATTCCCTTAACTAAGACGAGTTTATTACAATGGCCCAGTACTGTGCAGCCGTACTAAATTAAACCACAACACAACGAAATCGCCAAAACTGAATTAAACCACAACACAACGAAATCGCTACAACACAAAGGAAACAAGGCACAACACAACGAAATCGCCACAGCACCGCGACCCACAACACACCGGAATCACCACAACACAACGGAAATGCTCCCGACCACGAGGCTCTAGGAGTGCAATAAAGTTAGTTTTTCTGGCCATTGCTCTATATATTTGCCAATCTTACAAAGTTATAAACACTACGGTCAGTTTTAAGTGTGTAACAGTGTAACCATTGTATATCGACTAGAAATATCAATTCAAACTCACCTTAAAGCTGCATACCTGTATTACGTTTTACTCGCGGTCGCGGCGCTTGATGCCCAAGGGAATGTCTGTCAATTCCACCAAGTGGTTGAAACGTATGATTTGTATAAATTAAAATGACAACAGACATGTTAAAATTCCACAACTTTGTTGTATTGTAAATAACTGACTCAATAATGCACAACATTGGAATCTGAAGAAAAAAAAGTAATTTTAATTCATACAATTATACGTTTCAACTACTTGGTGGAATTGGCAGATGTTCCCTTGAGCATCAAGAGCCGTGATCATACAATGGTTACACACTTAAAGGGTTAGTTCACCCAAAAATGAAATTTATGTCATTAATGACTCACCCTAATGTCGTTTCACACCTGTAAGACCTCCACTTATCTTCGGAACACAGTTTAAGATATTTTATATTTAGTCTGAGAGCGTATCCAAGTGTATGCAGCTATGCACACTTTACTGTCCATGTCCCGAAAAGGGAATAAAAACATCATCAAAGTAGTCCATATGTGACATCAGTTAGTTAGTTAGAATCTATTGAAGCATCGAAAATACATTTTGGTCCAAAAATAGCAAAAACTACGACTTAAGAATATAATAATTTACTGCTATGTTGTATGAGGCCTACTAATTCTACATTTTAACAGTATGGGTAAGTGAAAATGCATTAGTTCATGATAAACATTTAAAACAGTATGCTACAAACAATGTCAAATAACAAACTTTGCATATTCAATTCACTACAGGCAATAGCTAACATCTTGGAAATGAAAACGTGTAAATTGGCACTAATTTATTTATTATTTGAACATGTCAGGAGCTGTACTATTCTCATTTGTCAAATAACAAAAAAAAGGTGATTTTTATTTTAGTTTTAAAGCATACATTACTTCTGGTTCTTTATCACACTTGAAATGGACAATCAATATTGCATTGTGGGATAAAGTATTTAATGCAGAATACTATGTTGGAATTCCATTTCCATTAAAGTCATTCAGATGTTCTATGACTGAATTCAGAGTAGCACACTAGGTTACAGCTCTTACATTTTTAAATGGTAAAAAATAGTAGGCTAAGAGTATTCGGCTATGCTATTCCAAATGTAGCATTTGCTTATATGAAGTATTTGCTTGTATGAAGTATTTAAGTATGCTGTTCCCAAAATAGTCAATGCATAACTCTTAAAAAATAGTAGGCTGTATTTAATGTGCAGTATGTGGTAAGATGATAGTATTGTTGTATGTTTGGAAAACATGTTTGAAAACAATTATATTTGCAATTCTGATGGAGACACAAATTTAGCTGCCAACAACTGTAAATATTTCCAAACATGTATACATGGAAATTAGTGGTTATGTTTCTATGGCCTAAATTCACAGCTTCAGAAAATCTAATTAGAGCCTCTGAGTTCTTGGATGCTGTTCATTGTTGTGAAACAAAAAGATAACTTCAAAAGCCAGCATGCATTCTAGCCAGAGGCTCATTATTAATAGATCTTACTGGATGCCTCACACAATTAAAACAGCTGTTGATAGTGTCTGATAAATCTATCTGCACTCATGCAGCAGAGAAAGCAAGAATCATAATAAAATTGGCTCTCTTTTCAGATTCTACAGATCTATACTTGCTCTGCCCATAAAGTCTGAACTTCTTTACCTTGTGACACAATATTTATATACTAATAAGATCAGAAATCAGATCTGTCTTCTGCACTAAACATAATTTGTGTATTGTAAATTCTAAAGCACATTTGTGAGGTCAGTCACTGATGTTGGACTAGAAGGCCTTGCTCACGTCTTCCTACTCTAGAGTCCAGTGGCGGCATGCTTTAGGCCGGAGACACACTGCAAGCGTGTCAGCCGCGTTGCGTTTTCTCTGTCTATGCACACCAGAAGTGTGTCTGATGATCATGTTAAACATAAATATATAGCCTACTGATACAGCAAAGACAACATCGACAGTAGCCTATTGACCGTACCTATGATACTGACAGCAAAATAGGCTACAGAATATTTTGTTTTGTATTGACAGGTTAATTTTAATATTATTTATATATACATTTTAATATTATTACAATTAGGCCTATATCTGCATTTATGTTAACCTAGAGACTTTCAAACATGAAAATGTAATTTATGCAACAACAACCTTTAAATGACAATATCCTGGCCGGACAACTTTTGTCAGTGAAATTAACATGATTTCTTAATGTCTAGTGACATAGCAGGGACATTTTATAATTAATTGAAATAAATTCCTTACATAAAGCAAAATGATAAAAGACTATGTTTTTTTCTTGATCCAATCCAATTTTTCAGCTCAACTGGAAAAAAATGTTTTTTATGTAAGTGTAACACCATTAAAAGAGGTCTAACAATTTGCCAATGGGGTATAAAATAAACTGAAAAAAAATTGCAAATTAAGATAAAGCTTTTTTCAGTATAAGACTCCCCCGTTACAGTGGCAGCCACAACAACACAATTAATGTAATTTGTTCACACTGTTGAATACAAGACTGACACTCTTTTCATTTCAAAGGCATCTCCCTCTCATTATGGGCTGAGAGCCCAGTATTTTCTCAGTTAAAGCTTCATCAGCTCTGTTTGCGCAGGTCCCCTGAGTCCTGAAATTATACATTCCCAATTAGGATGGCTGTGTTGGCAAACAGGGAAGAACCCTGCATCATAGATGAGAAAGTATCTTGCAAGTTAATGCATGTTAAATTTGGAGAGAATTCCCCATCTGAGGGATGCAGTGCTGTCTTAACCTCCAGATAGTAATAGTGATTGATAGATACGATATATGTCCAATTTCATGGTAACAGTTAATAAAAAACATTTATTATTTAACAAATACATTAATTTAATTAACTTATTTAATTAAATGCATGCTTTTTCAAATGCATGCTTTTTTTGATTCAAGTGAATTAAATACTTTACCAGTAATCAAGAAAACGAAAGGTATTTGAAAACGATAACATGAGCAAGTCATGTGAAGCATATTTTACCAATAGACATTGCTTTGTGCTATTCACTTTTGAACTGTTGCTAAAGATATGTTACATTGCACACTCTTCATATTACAGAGTCCTGCAAAGATTACAGAAAATATACTTGCATTTCCTAACCCTGCAGCAAAACATGAGAGCAGTTGTATTGAAGACCAAACATACTGTATTGATAGAGTGACCTGGACACATCAGTGAATGGTGAGATATTTATTTTTAAATAAAATGATCCATCCAGAAGAATTGTGTGCTATCTTTATTATGTCTTGTTCCGTCTGTATCATAACAGTGAGCTTTTATGAGGGTTTACGCATGCGCATCAAGGTGAATTTAGCATTTTTGAGGTTTCAGTGTGGATGAGAAAATTTAGGAAAATGCTAGTGTGTTAAACCCAAGCGGAAACATCCCGCGGTCTCTCATGAAGCCAACACAGAAGTGACTTAAGCTGCAATTCATCGACTGGCTACTACAGGCTCTATCTGTATCTCCCCCCTGTTAAAATGCTCAACTTTAAGCAGAAAAAAAGGCCTGGTTACAAAAAGTGGTTTTGATCTACACAACTGATTCTGCCCTTCATGACAACTGTCAACGGGCTGAATTATTTTTTATTACTAATCTGTTTAAATTTAACTAAGTTTAACCTTACAGTTCTGAACAATTAAGGCCATGGTCACTTGAGTGACAGGTGGATTGCCTCTGTGGTTGAGCTAGGTTGGCATGGTTTAAGCAACCAGGCACCTTAGCGCCACCCACGTCCCGCCTCTTTGCCCATGTTCAGTTATCTGGGAGTGATGCGTCTTCAGAAATCAACGGGTGATGTCATGGACGCTACGTCCATATTTTTGAACAGTCTGTGGATGGGGTGCGCCATTTTCATCTATCCAGATTATTTTAGACGTAACCATAGTTCAACGATTTGGCATTTCACGAAACCATAGTTCTAACGAAGGTTTGCAAACTGCATCGCAAACTAACGTAGTTGGAACAACAACTCTCGACCTGGTTAGAAGTTAGAAGTACCTGGATAGTTTTTTTTATTAGAGGTACAGTATGTAGCATTTATGAGGATCTATTTACAGAAATGCAATATTATATACATAACTATATTTTTTGTGGTGTATAAAAACCTTACATAATGTACCATTATGTTTTTATTGCCTTAGAATGAGCCATTTCAATACACCATGGGTCCCCTTACAGTGAAATCACCATTTTGTGCCGTCAAGTCACTCTCTGCTCTCTCCAACGACAACATTTTTGTCCTGTGTCAGCCCCTGTAGCTTCTCTATGTGCTTCAAAAGGAAAGAGTGAGTGATCTGTTATTGCAATTCACAACCTTACCACTAGACACACTGCACCTTTAAATGACATGTGGACTTAGGCCCTGTTTACACTTGTCCGTTTTTTGTTTGACGCGGTATTTTAAAATGAAAACGATCCTTGTCCATAATAGAGTTTCCATTGCGTTTCAGGTTGCTTTCACACCTGTGTTTGATTCCGAAACTTGTGTGTTTTCTTCCTTGGTTCGGTTTGTTTAGGCATATATAAACATGTCAATCAAGCTCGGATCGAGAAAAATCACTTGATTGTACACCCCCCGTTTGCAAACAAACTTTGGAACGGTTCGCTTGAGGTGTGAAAGCAATCTGATCCAACGGACCAACAAATATTATAAATAATGATGGGCAATGTGCTATATAAAGCCGTAGTGTCTGATTCTGTGAGTGAGCACATTAGTTAACACAGTATTAATACGAATGTAGTATATAATTTAACAGCATGTGTGTCGACAGTTACAAATTAAGGCAACAATCTCATGGAGCGAACACGTCAATCATCTTGATGGATGACGCAGAGGAAACTCTGACCAATATAAAGACAGTTGCAGGCCTACTCGCATGTGTCTTGCGTGAACACATTTTGGTATGCTTTAAACAGGTTGCCTTGTGAAATCAAACCGATCCAAGAAGAAAATGCTAAATTTTAACATTAAGTTCCGGGAACAAAACAAGTGATCTATAGGTGTGAAAACGCCCTTAGAAATGATCTCTGTCCACACTTCACGAGCGAAAACACATCACACGAGCATGCATTCATGCACACTGGGCATGCGCTTACAAGTGTAAACAGTTGCAGACTGCTCCAATAATAGCTTCCCTTTTTAAGGCACAGTTGCAGTATTTTAAAATGCAGAGTTTAACTGCACAATGGCTGCTAAAAAGGACAACAAAGTCAGCAAAGCTTGCAGATACGTCTCCACGTTAACGTTTAAACGGTCATCGATGCTGGTCAGTAACAGGGCCGTTGAGAGAGCTCTGGTCTGTTATCGTCGTGTTCTGGTCATAGACCGTAAAAAAATAGAGGTAAAGTAATGTGGGCAGCCACGCCATCATTTAAACCAAACTAAAATGTGTCTGCAGCATTTCCGAAAGTCTCGTTTCAAGGGTCAAAAACTCTGGAGTAGTGTAGATGCCAGACATAACCGTAGCAAAAGTTATGCATTTTAAAACGAAAACGCGTAAGTGTAAACAGGGCCTTAAAAGAGCAAGCTAGCATTTTGCACATTCTATATAATTTATTCTATTAAAATGTAATACATTTGAATCTATATATTTTAGCATCAACCATCAGCAGTTTTTGAAGACTGTGCATGTGCATAAAATGGCGAAGGGAACTATGATGTATGAAGGAGCTTACGATGAAACAAACATCAAAATGCCAAATTAAAACAGTGGAGTAGTCATTAGGTGACATTTTTTTGGTACAGAAACTTCTTGAAGATCTCGACTAGATTAATTTGCAGAATTTATTACTTCTCCAACTACGCGTGACTTCATCGCCAACAGTCAGTTAAACCAATGTGGTTCAAACAACAGAGGTGTGACCATGTTACTATGTTTTCGGTTGAATAGTTGCGTAGTTTCTCCAAAGTAGCATCATAATGGTAGTTAAAGGAATAGTTCACCCAAAAATGTTAATTCTGTCATTAATTACTCACTACCACAATGTAAAAAATTATTCTGGTTGCCTTAAAATTTTGAGTTCATTGAAATTAAAATTTTGAGTTAATAGAATTAATTTTTTTGAGATTCGACAACCTTTATTAAAATATGATTAAAAGATTTTGTATGAATATTGGGTAATTGTGGCAATTTTATTTCTGATGATGCAGTGAAACATGCCAAATAGTCCTATTTTCATGATTTATCAAATGTTTTATGTGGTTCAGATACAATAATATTTTGAGTTTCTATTTATTAAACAAATTTCCTTCATTGTATCAACTCAAATTTTCAATTTATAAACTCACAATTTTAAGGCAACCAGGTTACTTACTTTTTTAAGTTAAACCAACAAAAAACAAAAAAAATTTTTACAGTGCATTCAATCTGTTCATCATATAAAGCGATCGTGTTTCTTCAGAAAAGTTTGAACTAAACTTCCTAATTTATATGGATTCGTTTTAAGACCTCTTTATGACCTTTTTGAAGCATCAGTGTCATTTGCATAGCTGTGGAGGGACAGAAATATTTCATCCAAAAGATCTTAATTTGTGTTCCGAAGGTGAAATTTTTTGGGTGAACTTACTCTTTAATCTGCGAGTTACACAGCTGTACAGTAAATGCACCTCAGATCAAGAGATTTAATGATTCTGAGAGCCGTTACAAAAAGAGAGTTGACAAATAGAGCCATGGAGTAAAAGTGAAAGCAGCTGGCCTTCAAAAACCTTGGCACTGGTGTCAAAGTGACACATTTTCAGTCCCAAGCAGACAGATTTCTCATTGTATTCCACTCAAGCGCTCAGTTCACAGAGCAGCTCCTCTACAAAGCTGTCAGTCACATATATTGTGCCACTCCTGCAATGCAGAAAGCAAGGCTCCGCGTGGGCGACAATCTCATCAACGATGCTCCTGTGCTATAGGAGGAAGAGAAACATGTTTAGAGGTTCGATAATGGACATCAGTTTGAAAAATCTTAACGTTCCTAACCTCAGAACAAGCGGAGGAGATCGATTCCAATGGAAGTGAAGGAAACTCCAGCGGGAAATTATTAATGTGAGAGAAGGGAGATAATGTGAGTGTTCTGAGAGACATACAAAAACCTGCAGAGAACGGTGAACTGTGATCCATTGGGATTAGATGTGGGCCGGTATGCGTTTGCTAATGGAAGATGCTGATATTGAGATTAAAGTGGCTGGCTACATACATAATGCTCCTATATACATAATATAATTTAATAATAGTAAATGAGATTTGCTTAAACTAAATAAATGCTTATTTCACTTAATATATGCTCAGTTTAAAGAAAACATATTTTAGTATCCATTATAAAACCTTGAGAAAGCTATATCATTCCCATTAATCTCAATAGCAGCAAGTCAGCTGAAGCATGTCCTCTGAAAGTACACAGCTTTAAAACTGAAATTGATTATAGGAAAAATGCTGTCCTGGTGGCAACAAATTTCATGCTTTTAAGAGCCCTCCAAAAAAATCTTGCTCTGCTATAATATAATGAACTACTTGTGATTAATATGTTGCTTTCAAAAAACAGAGAAAAGCAGGTATGCAGTATCCAAACGAAACATTCATCAACAGGAAACACTGGGGTAGCCTTCAGGGTGTTTTGGAGGAGTGAGGTGTCTAAGTTGCAACATATAGCTACTGGGGCGCCTCAGGGCTCAATGCTTGGACCACTTTTCTTCTCCATCTACACAACATCACTAGGATCTGTCATTTAAAAACATGGCTTTTCCTACCACTGCTATGCTGATGAAACAACTCTACCTCTCATTCCAGCCAGACGATCTGACGGTAGTTGTTTGTATCTCAGCCTGCTTGACAGACATTTCGGACCGGAGGAAAGACCAGCACCTTCAGCTCAACCTTGAAAAGACAGAACTGCTTGTGATCTTGGCCAATCCAATACGACTTCTCTATAACTCCTTCTAAGACAGCTAGGAACCTAAGAGTTGAGATTGATGACCAGCTAAACTTCACAGATCACATTACTAGTGTAACCTACTACTGTTCAAACCTAAGCAGGTTTCGAACTCTGGTCCGCTGACATGAGGCTCACACACAGTTACGCTCTAACAAGGAGGCTAAAGGCTGCAACATCTGCTGCTACTGCAACCTGCAACTCAGAGGAGTGAGAAGTGTGTGAGCAAAGCAACTACTAGCTGGCCTCTGTTAAACTAATGACCTGTTCCTGTAGATTTGCCCTGGGTAACATTACATTATGATCACTTTATATTAATACAAATACCAATACATTTTTCTCCACCTTGAACTCACCTTGCCATTTGGAAAGGTGGACCTCATGAGAAAACAAGGTGGCGATTTCGTACTTCCAATTTGATGTGATTTGTGTGGAAAAGTAAGCATGAAGGTCCACCCTGAAGCCTAACCGTCAGTGGGGCTTCATATGAAATAGTACAAATGAGAGTATAAAAATTCATAAGCGTAATACAAATTGCAATTAGTTTGTGTTGGAATGTTTCTGCTCAAAATTAACTGAAATTTAAGTTTAACTTCCAATCAGGGCCGTAACCACCATAGGCACTGAGGGACAAGGACTTAACAGGACGTCTTACAGGACTTAAAGGATCTGCTGCTAACATTTTGGTGCCAGATACCACTGCACACCTTCAGGGGTCTAGTGGAGTCCATGCCTTGATGGGTCAGCCGTTTTTCCAGCAAAAGGGGGACCAACACAATATTAGATCATAATGTTATGCCTGATCGTTGTATATGAATTCTTCCCCTTTTAGAAAATGAGAAGTAATCACATACACCTTATGATGTCTTATTGAAGGCTAATATATTGATGGTTGCCTTTCTAGCTAGAAAACATAAAATGAAGCAACAGCACAATTTTTCACTTTGCTCGGATTCTGCCCGCTTCCATTGGGGACTGGCTTATAAATTAGACTCATGGGAACTTATTGAATTGTTTGGCCATGATAAAAATGTGTGTGTGTATATATATATATATATATATATATATATATATATATATATATATATATATATACACATATACATATATATCCAGATATATCCAGATATATATATATATATATATATATATATATATATATATATATATATATATATATATATATATATATATATATACACATATACATATATATCCAGATATATCCAGATATATATATATATATATATATATATATATATATATATATATATATATATATATATATATATATATATATATATATATATATATACATATATATCCAGATATATCCAGATATATCCAGATATATATATATATATATATATATATATATATATATATATATATATATATATATATATATATATATATATATATATATATAAATCACAGTTGCACTTACATGTACTTACCTAAGAAAGTATAGGGTAAACTACATGGGTTAAGTTAAGGTTTAGTGGTAGTACCTTTTTACCCTGTTATTACTATAATAAGCACGTATTATGCACTTGAGGAACAGGACTGTAAAATAAACCAAAATCACTTTGAGCTGAATCACAAAGCTAATGCGATGTCTCTGAGCTTTGCATAATCTTGAAACATATGGTGGAATCTTGTTAAATAAAATTTAAGGTCTTTAAAACCACTGAGGGCAAACTAATGACCTGCAATCCAGTAAATATCAGCTACGGCTGAAAAATAGATGCATATGAAATAATATTGACAAATTCATTATGCTGAACTGAAGCCACACCGTGTCGATAATTGTGATGCTGACTATAAATGGATGGAGGGATAAATATTTTCCATAAAATGAGTGCCTAAATGTGTTATTTTGCTAATGTGTTATCTATTAACAAACGAGGACCATTAAATTGATGGAGGAGTTTAAAATAGTTTGACCGACACCATTTCTGTAGTCATTCTGAATGATAGCAAGCATTGAACACAAATTGTTCGTTTTGGTGTATAAGGCTGTTTCAATTAGAACACATCTCCAGGGGTGAAGGATAAAATGTCCATCCACATTACTGAAAGCAACTTTTTCTTTTCTTTTTCTTTGGCAACCCCAGACAGACATAATTTAATTAACTTCAGCACCGCACTGATTGCTGCCAGGAAATAATTGCTGTTGTTTTGCTAATCATCACACACACAGAATTCAAAAAACAACCTTCCCAGGAGTTAAGGAAGATAGAGAGAAAACAATTGTATTATGTAGCTTCTCTATTTACATTTGCATGAGCGACCAGTGATGTTCTGGTGCCCACAGGAGAACTAGATATTCATAAAAGCTTGAGAACACATGAAAATTTGGAGTTTCACAAGCAGACATTTCTTGGATTCTTCCCGTTTGCAAGCAGCTTTCATGCCATGTCCACACAGCAGCAGATTATTGTTCATCCTGTATTTGAGTCCTTAATGCGGTTATGTCCACACACAGTTCAGTTTTTAATTTGCAATGGCAAACGCATTCTATAGCCTAACATCACACCTGCAACTTGACTAGCTTTTTTTAGCTAATTCAATAAATGCCACCTTGCTAATTGGTTACACAATGCTTTGTTAACATTAGCATACCATAGCACTTGCTGAATGAGGACAATATAATACATTTAAATGAACTGTATGTAAGAAATGCATTTCAATTAACCATAAAATAGCCCTGATATGTCACTAGACATTAAGAAATCATGTTAATTTTATGTCACTGAGAACAGTACTCCAGCCAGGATATTGTCATTTAAAAGTTGTTGTTGCCGCCCTCAACTGATGTTGATGTTGACATGTTGTGTTTCGGCCTGAAGCTCCACCCTCTATCTATCAACCAATCAATAAGTCAGTAGTGTTTCAGCATCTGGGTTGCCAGTTACCACAACTGCAGCTACAAACGTTCCTGCTGATCCTGCAGCCTATCTGGCAACCTCGAGGGGGGAGGGGGAGAGGGGATACACCGCTCTACAGTCATTTGAAAGTGATTGCAGTACCAGTTTTGGCCACAGTCTAACATACACTTCCTTTAACATCTGTTCTCAAACTAAGCTCATGCTCCACTCATCACTGTGATGGCAAAAAAAACAAACAAACAAAAAAAAAACAGATACTCTGCTAAACCAGCGTAACAAAACATTAAACACTACTCAATCTCTTAACATTAATCTTGCACCAAAAATATATAGCATTTAATTTTGGCATTTACTGTCCCTTTTGGGTGTCATGAGAAAGCATGCTAAGAAATAGAAATCCCAGCCCAGTTTCGGTCTTTTTTTGTCTCTTTGTCTAAATGAAAAGAGATAAGTTCATAAACCTCAAAGCAATAAAACATGCAGATTACTTCAAATGCGTCAGTTTTGAGAACAAGAAAAAGAAAGTTCTAAATACTCAATTGACTCTACTCAAACTAATTCATTATTTTGAGCGTCGGGGTTTAGTTGCCTGTCATATAGTGCGAGAGAGCTGTTCTGGTTTCGGTAATGTACTGCATCATCAAGGTTTTAAATCCAGTCATTGTTCTCCACCAGAGTTGCTCTCATCAGTTTTGTGCTCTTGCTGTGTTTACACTGCCAGCGAGACAGAGCCACATGATTCAATTCATTTCAGTGGAGGGCAGGCAATTTCCTGTGACACAAACAACAGTAGCTGTGGGTTCATTACCCTACAAACTGCGAATTGAAAATACACACAATGGAAACACGTCAATATTGCAAAAAGTCCAATATAATCGCAAAAAAAGTGTTTTTCAGGCAATTTGAAAAAGGAATATTTTTTTGCATTTACAGGTCACCTGGCATAGATGTTTGGACAGAAGTTCTTTATTAAACTCATAAAAGACGAAATATTTACGTGAATATTCTAAACAAGAAATGTCACAATTTATCAAGACCTCACAGCAGCAGAAATGGTGCATTCAAGTCCTGTCGTAAAAGATCATATTTACGAGTTGAATGCACATGAACGCCACCTTAAAGTCATAAATACCAGTGGGAAGCTCTGGATTTTCTTTAAGCCCTGATCTTTGCAAGTTGGGGCTGTGTCAGTGAGAAACATTGCCACAATACTTAAAGGTATTTAGCAGTAATATTGTCATACTTTTCTATTTACAGTAATAGCATATGATAACTACAGCATAATAGCATTATAATATAACAAAAAATAAAGTTTACAGTGGCTTCATAAATTAATTAAAAACATAAAAAGCAAAATACACCTGATGCACATTCCTTGTTCTTCATTTTCTGGAAGAAGATTTTAAGGACCTTGTGGATTTTTGTGTAATTGATTAAGAAAAAATACTCCGCCATCTTCCTCCGACAAAAGTGACTTGAACATGACGTCAAACACAAACTTCCCAGGAAGACTTGAACGCACCAAAACACCAAGGAACACCTTATACGTGGCTGCTTCCTTGTTCAATAATGCTTGGATAACACGTCTACGTCTCCTTCGATTAAAAATAACGGCTAGTGCAGCCACTGCGACATCCGTTACCCTGATTTTTTAAATGAATTATCATGAGAGGAAAAAATTACGTTTTAGTCACATAAGATCAGATAACGGAAATGGCTTTTCACAATAGTTTTTCATCAACATTTAGAAAATTTCATAAAAGTTTTGCGCAAATCTGCAATGGAAACCAGGCTAGTGACCGTTGGCAACAGAATGTAGGCGTGTCCAGCGACATGCCAAAATTGTGATATGTTTACCTTTATGCAAATGAGGAGGGACAACAGATAGGAGAGCGGGGGAGCTGGACGTCAAGCTCCACCCATTGGCTCTGCAGTGAGCAGCCTCTCGATAGGTCAGCAACTATCTTATAATTTATGGTATGTCTCTGTATGCTGTGGTACTCACACTGCTGACTCCGAGCCTATATGTTTTCATGAACCCAGAAAGACCGGCGCTTGCGTATTCGCTGCAGATAAATAGTCACAATGGCAAAGAGCACTTGCTGTTTCTCGTTCATCTACACTGTTCTAGGTAATCAACTATATCCTTGCCTATGCACATTACAGAAGGTGTTTTAATATAAAGATTACATGCTTTACTTTTAACAGCATTTAAGATCAAACTAAAACAGTCTAACATAGTGTATACTCACCAACAAAACAGACCAGCTATAAATTCATAATGACCTACTCTTGATGCGAGTTCCAACACCTTGGTGCCAAACATATGGTGAACTCCATATGCTCCGCTTCCGTGACATTATCCAAACTGAAAACCCTATTCCAGGACACCCTACAATCTGTAACCCTCTGTGTGTAACTTTGTGACACCAGCCAACGTAGTGTTGATTTCTCCTCTAAATTTCATCATATGAATATTGAATTCTTTCACGCTATCATTATTTTAATGCCTGTTGATATCGAGTTACACCATGTTGCTGTTTTGCTCCTGCAGAAGCTGTCACTGACCGGGCGGGAAGGATGTCATAACGAGGAGGTGGAGAGAAGGCACCTGCAGACCTTTCATTATCTATCCACAGTGTAGTTTTGGATTCAGAGTCATGGCCATGTTTGTAGTGCCTCCTCTGTGAGCTCCCTTAGCCGTCAGAAAGTCTTACCACCCTCCTTCACTTTTCAAACAGCCCACAGGTCCTTGGCTTCACAAAGGACCCCGTGGATAGAGCACGACAACCCCCGCAGAACTGTCTCCCTCATTCTAGCTACACACAGCAAAACAACTAGAGATGGTGTTCATGCCACTGAGTGAATCATACGTGTCAAATATGAGTAAGCAAGGATGACAGATTTATGTGATGTGAACTCTCTGAAAAAGTTTGTATTACAGTCTCAAATCTGTGCATGATTAATGATGAAATACAGCAATGATATTGTACAAATAAAGATTTGGCTAAATAAATGCATTGTAAAGTTGATGAGATTTTAACATTGAAAAAAATGACACACTTCACCGTTAAGTAACTGCAATTCATTTAACTTAGTACTTGCTTATGTAATTACATTTTCAGCACTAGAATGTGAAGTGACCCTATCCTCATTAGACAATTAAATGATTTAGAGAAGTCATTGTGGGATACAAGCGAGCGTTGTACTTGTGACAGGGCTCTACATTTTGCCTTTACTGTGATAATTAGAGGAAGCTAATTCCCACAATTCATTTTGAAGGATGTCACTGCATGCAAATGGTCTGACTAATTACTGCAATTTAACCACCAACCTCAGAATACAAATATAAATGGGCATGATATGTTTTCTAATATAGTCACACATTTGTTGATGGACTTCAAGAGTGGATTAGTATACAGGGTTTGCGTCTCTTTATTTCTCTAGTTTATTTCTCATTCCCTGGATTGCCTTTTCACTTCATCATTTTCACCACTTTCCCTTCCCTTCTTTTCCTTTGCCTCTACCTGCTCTTTTTCATCTTCTCAGTGCACAACAGATGCTCAGGTCCATATATTTATATCACGTAAGGAGGCCAATCAGATGGATGTGACTATTGTGAGTCATAGCACCATGCACCAATGTGCAGGTGGAATATCATTTTCAAAATGCTATTAAATTGCCCACTTATTTTACCCAGTTTAATTAATCAGAATAACTGTCAAGACACTGCAGATGTACACCTGTGGAAGGATTCTTGATATCTTAAATACTATTGTTATGGCAATGTATAAAAAAAAAAAAATTATTTTTGGGTGTTTTTGACTCTCTTAGCATGCTTCAGATTGCATGAAACTTGACACACACATCAGAGTTGTCAACCAGTAGACATGGAAAAAGCCTTAGAAACTGGTGTGGTGGAGGGGCTCTATAGTGCCACCTTTTTTTCTAAACTTGGGGGTTAGTTTCACCTAGTCACCAAACTCTGTACGTATTGTTCTCATTGAGCTGTAAAACCTTCAAATTTACAGTCATTAGCCCTGACCAACAGGAAGTCAAATACTATTTTTGTTTGAATGTCGATTTTTTTAAAAATCAAGCTCTAATTGATAAATATTTTGTCATTTTTAAATACTGCTCTAAGAGACTTCATACGATTTACACCAAACGTCTCAACACGATGCCAATATACTGAAGATGCTAATCTGCGAACAGGTATTGGATATCTTAAACGGTGTTGCCAAGGCGAGGGATTAAAGTAATGAAAAAAGGAAAACTGGAAGAGTCTCATATCTTCTAAATAAAAAAAATACACAATTTGTTTCTATATAAAATAAAACGATTAGACAGACAGACAGACAGACAGATAGATAGATAGATAGATAGATAGATAGATAGATAGATAGATAGATAGATAGATAGATAGATAGATAGATAGATAGATAGATAGATAGATAGATAGATAGATAGATAGATAGATAGATAGATAGATAGATAGATAGATAGATAGATAGATAGATAGATAGATAGATAGATAGATAGAAAAATGGAGTCGATAGACAGAGAAGATAGAAAATAGAAAACAAAAGCTTTGATTAATACAAAGTACTGCCATCAGCAACATAGAAGTTTTGGGGATGAATCATTTATAGCTGTCAGGCAATAAGAAATATGACTTAGATTTAATTGGCATCTGGTCAATGAGAAGACACTAAGCCATACTCACAGAGATATTAGACATGGAACGCTTTATTAAGGATCTTTCAAGCAAACAGAGAGCCACACTCAATCATGATCAGTCTAGTGGTAACTGTCAGGATGTGCTCAGTATATGCCTAAAGCGGATAGCACAAAGTCAGCGCAAATCATGGTTTTCCTTCGGCGGTAATGATATGCATTGGTTCTACTGAGGTTTAGGACATGAAATATTACCATCAGAAAGCAAATTTGCATTGTGAATAAATAACATCTAACTGGAGGTGTTTGCATACTTTCACAGATATACGCTTCCTCAGAGGAAACTTGTCTGTCACAATGTTCTGGAGAGAAAAATGAGCAAGGACCAAATTATTGCTGCATTTAAAAAAGCAAAGAGGAACCGCACTCATCTGCAGCCAACTCTGTTTGATCCAAAACCTCCTGAATAGCGAACGCTTGCTGTGAAACAGCTCCTCGTGAATAGAGCAAAAGCAAAGGAAAGGTTGTTATGCAGTCAAATCAATGACACAAAGTACAGTTACATAATTAACACGCTTTCTACACAGCATCATTCATCTTAACATTTCGAGCAGGTGAGAAAGAGTCACTGTCTCAGGAGACCTTCCTCTTGTCAATGAGCTAGAATTCTAAATATCATTTCCTCATATGTATCTCAAAATGGGTTATAGGATTTTTGAATGGATAACACTTTCCAAATGGATCAATTCATTTTTGCTATAACATTTTAATATTAGTTGATGGACAATATTTAGTGTTATTTTAGTATCATTGAGATACTATTAATTAATATTTTGAATTATAGATTTTATTTTTATTTTCTGGTTTCTGTTTAATTTTTTTAGTTTTTGTTTTAAAATATGTACTATATTTGAAACGGTATAGATTACTACATAAAACTATATCGTTTTTATTCACTTTTATTTCATAATTTTAGTTTTAGTTATTTTACATTAAGTTAAAATGTTTCTTGGTTTTTGTATATATTATTTTATTTTAAGTAAAAAAAATGTTTAATGG